>NC_057798.1:671602829-671902829 GCF_018294505.1 Triticum aestivum | reverse complement strand
CTGGAGTTCTCAGAGCAAGATGACAAGACAAAGATGGTGATTGAATCAACGTTCATTTGAAGTGCAACCTGGATCGTGAAGATTATGTTAGTTTGCGTTCCCCCTTCATCCTACCCTACGCTTGAATCTCGGGACGAGATTCTTATTTAGTGGGGGTGAGTTGTCACATCCCTAGTTCTGGTATGCACTAGACTAGCCCTTCATGTGTGCATCATGTTTAAATTTTATTTAAGTTGAAATGGGGATTGCTCAAACCCTAGCGCCAGATCAAATCAACTAGGTTCAAATTAAAATATTCTCAATGAACCCAAAATGCTCTTCAGAAAAGTTCATTATTTTTGGATTGGCCTAGAACCTCTCCCAAAAATGGTGCACATTTTTCTAGGCCATTCTGGATTTTTGAATTAAATCATACGGTATTTGCATTTGGGCATTTAATTGCTAAATAATAATTCAAATGCTCAAATAATCACAAACTGAAATGTTTGCCGTTGGAAATATTCCAAACAGTGACATTGAGCAGTTTCATGATTTTTGGAAATGCCCTGGCATTTGTATTAAAGCCAAACACAATTACAGAAAGTAGAAAATGAAAATAAAAGAGAGACAGAGTTAGTACCTGGCCTCACCCGTGCAGCCACCTGGCCGGCCCAGCTGGCGACCCAGCCATCTGGCCCAGCCCACTACCACTACCCCTCTGTCGTCCTCCTCCTCTGCCAGGAGGAGAAGCTGCTGCATGCAGCGCGCACAGCCACCCGCGGCCACCTCTTGCTTCTGCCGACGCCCTGGACGACTCCAGACGACGCCACGCACCCCCCTGGACCTCTCTCACTCTCTCCCGACCCCTTCCCCCTCCTCTGCTCTCTCTCTCTCTCGCGCCCGAGCGGAGTCCGTCGCCGCCGTTCACTGCCACCGCGTCCACCGAGCTCCCCTCGCCCCTCTGTTTTGTCCAATGGGCTCGCCTCGACGCCGTGGATCACCAAGACGAAGCACGCACTCGCAGGATGCCTGAAACTTCGCCATCAAGCTCATCATCGTCCTCTGCCCCGACGATCGCCGCCCGTCGATTCGCCGCATCTGACGCTTCCCCGACCCCGCTGGGCTTCTCAATGATTCGTCTGTGAGCTCCTCTGCCGTTCTCCCTTTTCCCGTTGCTCCACATGTTCCCTAGCGCTAGCGCTGCCGTGCCCGAAGCTCACCGCCACCCAGCCATGTCGCCGCCGTGGCCACCGTCACCTAGAGCCGCAGCCGAGCGCGCCACCGTGCTTAGCATGTTCCCAGGAGTCGACCGCGACCACCGATGGCTCGTGTCGTTCCCTGCAACGGCGATTCGCTCGACGCCTGAACTTAGGCCGCCGCGCAAGTCTTCGCCGCTGTTGTTTTAGGCCACTAGAGCTGCCGCTGTGAGCACCACTTGACGCGGACGAGTCTCCTCGTCACGTAGAGCCTCTCCGCCGCGCAAATGGTCGCCTGTAGGCGAAACCGGGCCACCCCAGAGCGTCCCCGCCGTGTTTTTGGTCGTCGCTGGCGATACTCCGGCGAGCTGACGTGGCACCGTCATTAGTGGCTAATGACGCAACTAACTAACCCCATAGCTCACTGACGGATGGGCCCCGCTCCTTAACTAACCCTGCTTAGCTCCTGTTTAGACCAAACTAACCCCATGGGCCCCACAGGTCAGTTTGACCTGGCCACATCACCCGTTGACCGGCCCCACACGCCAGTTCTGACTTGCTGACGTGGCTGTTGGCCTGACCCCACGTGTCAGCGACACTAGCCAGCACTGGGTCACTGACTAATGGACCCCAAAGGTCAGTTTGACCTGGACCGTGCTCCGTTGACTCGCTTACGTCATGCTGACCTCAGGCTGACGCAGTAATGCTTTTCTGGATTTTAAATAAATCTATTTGATTTATTTATTTTCAGAAAATGTCCAAAACTTCAGAAATTCATAGAAAATCAACCGTAACTCAGAATGAAATAAATCATATATGAAAAATGATCAAAAAAATCCAATCTATCCATCTGTACCACTTTCATGCATGTTAGAACAACTTATGACTACTGTTTAGGACAAATCATATAAATGTCATTTGAATTTCACATATGGAGTTTGGATTTGAACTTAGGGTTCAAACCAACTTCATTTAACTTTGTTGCTAGCTGCATTAGCTCAAAACACCAGCATGTTGCCATGTCATGATCATGCATCATATTGTTGCATTGCATTGATTGTGTTCTTCCTTGTTTGCCGGTAATTGTCCCCTCTCGATAGACGTGTACCGACGATGTGATCGATGACATCGATGAAGAACTATACTATCTTCAGAAGTGCCAGGCAAGCAAAACCTCCTTGTTCATTATGATACAATCCCACTCTCTCGCTCCTGCTCTCTTTTACTGCATTAGGACAACACCGATTCAACTATTACATGCTGCGGTAGTTGAACCCCTTTTGCTCTGCATGACCTGTCATTGCCACAGTAAATAGATGAAACCCACTAGCATGAGTAGGAGTTGTTTGAGCCCTGTTGTGCCTACTCATTCATGCTTGTTTGTCATGCCTGCTACTGCTTAGAGTTGAGTCAGGTCTGATTCATTGGGGATGAATCAGAGGTGTGTGAACATGTCCTATTGTGTGTGAGCTAAGTGTGTGAACACGATTTGGTAAAGGTAGTGGTGAGAGGCCATGTAGGAGTACATGGTGGGTTGTCTCATTGAAACCGTCCTCAGGAACTAAGTTTTGTGTTTGTGATCCATGAACAGTTACTACCACACATTGGGCTCCGGGCACTCCAACCTCTCTCGACTTATTAATCAACTTGATCTTTGTCCAGGAGTTGCAACTAGTTTCTGGTGTTTGTAGGTAGTGTTAGTAGTCTACCAAGTGGCACCTGGTACAGGTGGGCTTGGGACAGACTAGGCACCGTGGCACGGTGTACCAAGCGTAGATCCACCCGTCGAGGTGGGCTTGGGAACCCTGCACACATCGTTTGGGGCCGTGAGCGACACCCCGACCGGATCTCCTTGCGGATGGAACCCGAATAGGCGATAAACCTGGATGAGAGACTTGTGTGGTTAGTCAGGTCGTGGCCGACACCCTCGCTGGGCTTCCGCTTGAAGGTTGCCGAGTACATGTCGTGTAAACGGCGATAAGTGGTGAGAACGTGTGTGAAGAAGTACACCCCTGCAGGGTTAACATTATCTATTTGAATAGCCGTGTATGCGGTAAAGGACTTCTGGGTTGCCTGTACAGTTCATAGACAATGAAAGTTGATACTCTAAAATACGCAAGATAAGCGTGAGTGCTATGGACGGCATTCTCGTAGGTAGACGGGAGCGGATCCATAGTGGTGTATTGATATGGCGAATATGTGGACTCGTGTGCGCCACCTCAAAAGAGTTACTTGCGTCATAGTTTAGGATAGCCACCGAGTCAAAGCTGGCTTGCTGCAGTTAAACCCCACCATCCCCATGTTGATAATGATGCATATGTAGTTAGATCTGATGTAAGTCTTGCTGGGTATATTTGTACTCATGTTGCTTAATTTATGTTTTTGCAGAGAGACTTCAGTCTCGCTAGTAGTACCGCGTGGACTTCGACGTTTAGTTTGTTACCTCAGCTATGATCTTGTGCCCTCGGCAGGATCTGGTAGATAGTCAGGCTTCTCAGCCTTTTTCATTTGTAGATGTCTGTACTCAGACATGTTAAGCTTCCGCTTGTGCTTTGACTTGTATGCTCTGAGTGTTGGGTCATGAGACCCATGTTTGTAATATCTCGCTCCTCGGAGCCTACTGAATAAATACTTGAGTCATAGAGTCATGTTGTGATGCCATGTTGTATTTGCACATATCGAGCATATTGTGTGTATGTTATTGAAATGCTTGGTATGTGTGGGATCTGACAACCTAGTTGTTTATCCTTGGTAGCCTCTCTTACCGGGAAATGTCTCCTAGTGCCTCCATTGAGCCATGGTAGCTTGCTACTGCTCCGGAACACTTAGGCTGGCCGGCATGTGTCCTTCTTTGTTCATGTGTCTGTCCCTTCGGGGAAATTTCACGTGGTGTCTACCGGAGTCCTGTTAGCCTGCTACAGCCCGGTTTACCGGAGTCCTTCTAGCCCAGTTGCTACAGCCCGGATTCACTCGCTGATGACCGACACGTTCGTTGTTAGGTCATGTATGCCTGTCCCTGTAAGTTAGTGCCACTTTGGGTTCACGACTAGCCATGTCAGCCCGGGTTCTTTGTCATATGGATGCTAGCGGCACTATCATATACGTGAGCCAAAAGGCGCAAATGGTCCCGGGCCAGGTAAGGTGGCACCCGTGGGAATACCATGCGCGAGGCCGCAAAGTGATATGATGTGTTACATGCTAGATCGGTGTGACTTACGATCGGGGTCCTGACAGCTTCTCTCCACTCAGAATGTTTTTTAACTTAGGTGATTACGGGGTCACAGCTAAACCCCTGAGTGGGAGGATTGCTCTCCACTTGGAATGTTTTTTTTAACTTAGGCGATTACAGGGTCACAGCTAAGCCCCCGAGTGGGAGGATTGCTCTCCACTCGGAAGTGTTTTTCAACTTAGGCGATTACGGGGTCGCAGCTAAGCCCCCGAGTGGGAGGATTTCTCTCCACTCGGAATGTTTTTTAACTTAGGCGATTACGGGGTCGCAGTTAAGCCCCCGAGTGGGAGGATTGCTCTCCACTCAGAAGTGTTTTTTAACTTAGGCGATTACGGGGTCGCAGCTAAGCCCCCGAGTGGGAGGATTGCTTTCCACTCGGAATGTTTTTTAACTTAGGCGAATCGGATTCGCGGCTAAGCCACCCACTAGGGGATTTTAGACACGGATGCTTATGGGAAACAGATCATTATGATGCTAAAAAAATCTTGTCTTTGGAAAGCAAACTAAAACACTTTTATTACAACTCGTCAGGTCGAGTGATCTATGTGTAGAAGTGGCCGAGCAGCTCTGTGTTCCACGCACGTGGTTTGTCCATCTTCTTGGCTATGTTGTAGATGTGGTAGGCTTCGTTGTGAAGCACCTTGGTGATGATGAAGGGGCCTTCCCAGGCCGGAGCGAGCTTGTGAGTCCATTTCTGATCCACTCAGAGTACCAGGTCTCTCTCTTGGAACGCTTGTCCTCTGACGTTTCGGGCATGGAGTCGACGCAGATCTTGGTGGTAGATGGTCGACTGGACCAAAGCCATCTCACGCTCTTCTTCTAGGAGATCAACGACGTCTTCTCGTGCTTGCTCTGCTTCAGCTTTGGTGAATAGTTCCACTCAGGGGGCATTGTGCAGCAAATCACTCGGAAGTACATCCTCGGCACCATACACCAAGAAGAAAGGAGTCCAACCAGTCGACCAATTCGGCGTTGTCCTCAGCCCCCATAAGACGGACGGCAACTCAGTTACCCAGGCTCCATCAGCATTCTTGAGGTCACGCATTAGACAGGGCTTTAATCCTCGGAGGATCAAACCATTTGCCCTTTCTGCTTGTCCATTCGACTGAGGGTTTGCGACTGATGCGTAATTGACCCGAGTGCCTTGGGTTGCACAGAACGCCTTAAACTCATCAGAATCAAAGTTGTAGCCATTATCTGTGATAATGTTGTGAGGAACTCCATATCTGAATATCAACTCCTTGATGAAACTGATAGCGGTGCTTGCACCGAGGTTCTTGATGGGTCTAGCTTTGATCCACTTGGTGAATTTTTCGACTGCTACGAGCAAATGGGTGAAACCACTCGCACCAGTCTTGAAGGAGCCAACCATATGTTCCGCGACTAGGACTAGGCGGAGTTCTAGTCTCCTACTGCCCAGAGCAGCGCTCTGATATGTTCCAAACCCCTTCCCGCCTCCGACCGAGACGGCTGAATGGATTCTACAATTCATGCAGCAGCTGCAAGATTCTGAATCGGCATATGAAATACCGGAGTTTCCGGTGGAAACAGCTGCCATGTATGTCGACTAGATTCGGGGATCAATCGATGGGCACGCTCGTCGAGAGAATGTTGGAGATTCTCCAAATGAGTGCGCTCGGCCAACGTGGCCAGGCGCACGTCCTCCAAAGCCCGAGCCTCGGCGGTTTCCCCTACGATGGGGGTATGGAGAGCCTCCTCGTTGCAGCGATGCAGCTCCTCCCTCTGCTGCGAACTGAGGGGTTGAGGCTGGTACTCCTCATGGCCGAGCGACGTACCATCGCCGTCCCTATTCTTGCCGCTGTGACGGAAACTGGGCGGGCCACGATGAGAGTTTACCATGAGGACCTTTGCCGCGGGGTCACAACTCCCGCTCTTAGAAAGTGTGTCTACGAAGTCAGTCAACGGGTCGACTGGACCGCGGTGATATATGTCGGGCTCGATCGCCGCGACCTAGGGGGTGAGTGTCTGCCGAGCCACCGCGTGCTTCACCCACCGCTGGAGCCGCGACCAGCCTGACCACTTGCGGCGGCGTCCAACGGAGCGAGAGAACGGCATGGGCGTCGACTGGTACGGGGTCGACGGCTGCCTAAGGAGGACGCCGTGGGAGCTCGCGCGGAAGTGCGACAAACCATGGATCAGCAGAGCCTCGACATTGAGCGGGGCCTCCTGGAGCCAGGCCGAATCGTCGGTGATGAAAGTGAGCGCTCTGAGTCGGAACTCGTGGCCCATGACCAAACTGCCGCCGGAAACCATGTTGATGAAGACTGAAGAAAATGCAATCTCGCCGGAAGTCTCTAAGATGCTTTGCCCCACGGTGGGCGCCAACTGTCGTGGTACTAAGACTGACAGTAAGAGTAGGGAGTATGTTTAAGGAGGCAAGGTCCTAGCTACGGTGAGGTTGTACGCAAGTGTTTACGAGTTCAGGCCCCTCTCGAAGGTCCTAGCTACAGTGAGGTTGTATGCAAGTGTTTACGAGTTCAGGCCCCTCTCGAAGGAGGTAAAATCCCTACGTCTCAGTGCTCGAAGGCGGTCAACTGGATTGCAGTATATGTGTGTGTGTGTGTTACAGGGGGTGCGAACCCTTGTCCCAGAGGAGGGGGGTGGCTTATATAGAGTGCGCCAGGATCCCATCCATCCCCCGTTACAGAGGGTTCAATGTACATAAAGAGTGGGCGTTACTGATAATGCCAGCTATAAAGTGCTATTAATGCCTTTGAAGACTACGGAGTGAATGCTTGATCGTTGTTGTCCTGTACAACTCCTGGTCTTCAGTAGGTCGAGTGGGTTCTTGCATGGTCGAGTGATATCGGGAAGGAGGGGTACCTGAGTGATATGACTGGTCGAGTGGATTGCACTCGACGTCTCCGATTGGTATTCCTTGTTGTCTCTTGAGCTTGTTTGCTTCTAGGGCAGTGACCTTGGGTAGGGTACATGGGTCAGGCCTATGACCCTACCCTAGGTCTATATCATTATCAAACGCCACCTGGAACACCACAGCATAATGGATATGGTGTGATCTATGATGTCTCTTCTTGATTTACCGCTATCGTTTTGGGGTTATGCTTTAGAGACGGTTGCATTCACTTTAAATAGGGCACCATCAAAATCCGCTGAGACGTCGCCTTATGAACTATGCTTTGGCAAGAAACCAAAGTTGCCGTTTCTTAAAGTTTGGGGCTGTGATGCTTATGTGAAAAAGCTTCAACCTAATAAGCTCGAACCCAAATCGGAGAAGTGCGTCTTCATAGGATATCCAAAAGAAACTGTTGGGTACACCTTCTATCACAGATCCGAAGGCAAGATATTTTTTGCTAAGAATGGATCCTTTCTGGAGAAGGAGTTTCTCTCGAAAGAAGTGAGTGGAAGGAAAGTAGAACTTGATGAGGTAATTGTACCTTCTCCCTTATTGTAAAGTAGTTCATCACTGAAATCAGTTCCAGTGATGTCTGCGTTCTGGGAACGGGGGTACCCGGACTTGCCTGCCTGCGGCCTGCGGCATGGCTCAAGGGGTGGACCAGTCCGGCCCATCTTCATCAACACGAGCTCAAGACCCTCACGAGGGGCAAGCCTCGCGGGGCAGACACCAGGAAGCTTCCTCAGGCACGACCTCATCAGGCTGGCTCGCGAGGAGGCGGAGAGATCAAGGCGGGGTACCTCACGAGATGCCCGTGAGGCAAGCCATGACGACCCAAGCCAGGCGGGCGCCGGCCTGCGCAGAGTCCTTGTTTCCTTTTTGCTGCAATGGGACCAAGCGCAGGCAAGAGTATCAAGCAAAGGCAACCATTTCGGTGCAACAAGACCAAGACCAGTAGAACGGCAGGATGGAGGTCATCGTGGAGCCCAAGCCGGCGTCACCGCCAGAGTCTTTGGCAGGCGAGGACCAACTTTACTCAGGATAAGTGTACTAGATGTTCCCCTTCAAAATGGCCAATTGTTGGCGCCCTTCCCGCTCAATATTTGGGAAGAGGCCCAGGGTCTCCGCCTATAAATAGGACTAGCCACCCCCAGGGTAGAGGCACCTAGAGATGGATCAGAGAGATCGTGCAGTAGAACCCTAGCCAGAACCACCAACACAAGAACACCCCTCACGAGGCAGTTCTTCCTTGTATTGATCATCATCAGCCCCTGAGGCAATCCACCACACCACAAACTAGAGTAGGGTATTACACCACAATGGTGGCCGAACTAGTATAAACCTCGTGTCCCTTGTGTTGTTCTTCATGTAGCTTTAGATCCTTGCGAGGCGATGAGACACAGGTAGGTAGGAGGTGCGATCTCCGCGTGCACCCCAGAGTTCGAACCTAGAGGGTCTGCCGGAACCCGAAATCCGACATTTGGCGCGCCAGGTAGGGGTGCACCGGAATCCACCTTCCGCCGCCCTGTTTTTCGCCGCCCCCCGCATCCATGTTAGACACTCATCAAGCCCGCGCCGAGCGCCGGGCCGCCCTCGCCACTCGCGTCGCCCAGACGGCCCCCGTCGGCGGGTGCCGCTGTCGTTCCCCGTCATCTGCCATCAACGCCGCCACCGGTCCGGCGGGGAACAAGCAGCAGGCGTCGTCCCTGCATCCTTCGGTGCGGCAAGAAGGTCGCACCACCACCCCGTCGCTGACTCCAGCCGGTTCCTTGTCCCACGCTCATCGCGCTCCCGCGGACGCGCACGCCGCGCTACTCCTAGCGCGGGAACTCCTGCACTACCGTCCGGTCGACGACCTCTACGACGAGTGGCTCGCCCGCATCACCGAGCTTGTCAGCGCCGTTGGGGGCTCCCCTGCTCCATCCCTCTCGCTACACCGCGCCCCGCCTTGCGCGGGCGAGGAAGCTCCGGGGGCGCCTCAGCCGCCTCTCCCCTAAGAAGGCGCCTTGGCCCCAAGGCGCGTGGCCCCTAGACAGAACCCGCTCCGACCGGCACGAGCATAGCAAGAGAAGAGTTGCCAAGAGATCCCCCGTCCCCGAGAAGCTGCCCAGGCGCTCCCCGTGCCGCCCCGTCACGACCGCGCTCCTGCTCCAGCGCGCCAAGACCCCGCACTGCTCCTGGCGGCTTCGCACGGAGACTTCCAAGATCAAGCCCTCCGTCACCTGAGGCCTCCCGTGGCCACTGCAGGCTGCCGCGCCTTCACCGCCGAGCTGCGCGGCATGGCCTGGCCGGGCAAGTTCAAGCCAGATTTTCCCCCACGCTACGACAGCACGGCCGACCCTATGGAGTTTCTCCAGCTCTATGAGCTGGGCATCAAAGCTGCCAACGGGGACGAGAAGGTCATGGCGAACTAGTTCCCTATGGCGCTCAAGGACGGTGCCCGCACCTGGCTCATGAACCTGGCTCCTGGCACGATTTCCTCCTGGGACGAGATGCGCACCCGATTCATCGCCAATTTCCAAGGCACACACGACTGGCCCCCGGCCATGAGCGACTTGCGCCGCATCAGGCAGCAGCCAGGAGAGACCTTGCAGAAGTTCATCCAGCGTTTAAACAATGCTCGCCTTAAGATCCCCAGGGTGTCTGAGGAGGCCATCATCTCAGCCTTCTCCAATGGTGTGTGTGATGTCAAGATGAAAGAAGAGCTTGCGATCCATGAAGACCTGTGCACCTCCCTTGAGCTATTCAACTTGGCAACCAAGTGCGCTAGGGATGAGGAAGGACACCTTTCCCTCCTCGAGCTGCCAGCTGCCGACCCAGAAGAGAAGAAGCCCAAGGTCAAGGACGTGAAGCGCAAGGGGGCGGCTATGCTCGCAGCGGAACCGGACACCAAGCGGGGAAGGGATCAGCCTGAGTAGTCCAAGGGCAGCCGGTACTACGTGTACCACGACCTCCACACCCACAACACCAACGAATGCCAAGAGCTCCGGGCCGTGCGGGACGTGCGCGCCGGCTGACGCCCCGAGCGCAATGACCGGGGTTATGGCCGAGGAGGAGGAAGAGGTGGAGGACGATGGGAAGACCATGGCCCTCGCCAAGCGTGGCGCGAATGACCTCGCGAGGACCGCTGGCAAGACCAGCCTCACGAGGGAGGCTGGAGGGATCAGCCTCGCAAGGATCGTCCGCAAGGCCATGAGGGCCTCCCTCCTCTGCCACCACAGCCAAGGAGGAACGAAGACCATCGTCAGGACGAGGGGGCTGGGGGCTTCCAGGAGCCGCGCGCAATCGCTTGCATCTTGGGTGGAGCTCGAGCTCCAGCCTCTCAGCGCATCTTCAAGCAGTTTGCTCGCGAAGTGAATGCAGTCCTCCCCAAGCTCGAAGCCACGCGCCCCCTCAGGTGGTCAGCATGCGCCATCACTTTCAGCTCAGTGGATCAGCTCAAGTGCGCAGCCACAGCCGGAGTCCTCCCAATGATTTGCTCCCTGATCATCAGCAATGTGCAAGTCACCAGGACCCTCATCGATGGCGGGGCAGGGCTCAATGTCCTATCTGTCGAGACATTCAACAATCTCCAAGTGCCATACAACCAGCTTCAGCCAACCAAGCCTTTCTCAGGAGTCACTGATGGTTCCACCGTCCCGATAGGGTAGGTCCGCCTTCCTGTCACCTTCGGGAAGCGCGACAACTACCGCACTGAGCTCATTGACTTCGACGTCGCGCACATCCGCCTGCCGTATAATGCCATCCTCGGGTACCCAGCTCTGGCCAAGTTCATGGTCGTGACTCATCATGGTTACAATGTCCTCAAGATGCCAGGAAGCGGTGGAGTCATCACAGTGCCTTGTGAAGAGAGAGAGACGCAGTGTGTTCTCTGGAGCGTGCCTTTCAAGCCACATCAGTTGAAGACCCAGACCACAGGAGCGGAAGGCTTCCCGAGGCAGTCCCTAAGAAGAAGAAGGCGTCGCCTGGTCAGAACCCTCGGGAGGCAAGCCCCTCAGAGTCCGCACCCATTCCAAGGGCGCCTTCTTCTGTCGCATAGGAAGGCGCACCCGACGCCCTCCTCGAGCAAGGCTCGGGGGCTCTCTCCTGGAGGGCCATCGACTTTGCTAAGATCACGAGGGAGGCGCTCGGGCACCACTTGGAGGCGTGTTTCAAACCACGTTTCTCTCAGGCAGGAGCGAGGCTAGGAGGGCCAAACCCTCAAGAGTTCGTCAGTGAAATCATTCAGGAACTGCTGGAATCAAGAGTCATAAGTGGCAGCCGCCGCTTACCCGCCATAGCCCCCCATCCGGGCGAGGATGGTGGGCTGCGCGTCTGCATCGACATACCAGGGCTCAACCAAGCCGCCTCTCAGGAGCGCCTCTGGCCCTCACACGTGGGACGCTGCGAAGGTCCACCCCACAACTATGTTCGCATGCCTTACAGCTTGCCGAACGCGGTTGCTGTGCGCCAGCGCCTCATGAGGAGCATCCTGGAGGCCCAGGTGGCCAGACGTTCCACAGTCCTGGCAGAGATGGAGATGGTCCGCGAGGAGCCACCAGCGCCTCCGGAGCCTCCCGAGGCTCCTGGGCCTGGGGGCTCGTGAAGATTGGCTTCCGCAGCACACGACATCGCTACTTCAGCATCCCTTCGTCTTCAACACCATCAGGTGACAGCTTTCGAGTCTCATTTCTTTAGCTGGGAGCACCCTCAGGGCTGCATCATTCCCAGGCCGCGTGGGTCCGTCCCTGCGGCATGTATCCCTTTTGTTCATATTTTTTAGCTTGCTTTGTTGGGGGTGCCCCTCGGGCTGCATTATCCCCAAGCCACTTGGGCCTGACCTAGCGGCATGTATCCCTCTCGCATTTATTCGGGTCATGGGTTTGACCCACCATGATCATTACTTGCTTGTGGCGACACCTTTCTTCCTTCATGCCGACGGCTTGCACGTTAAGGGGGGGGGGTACCTCAGCATCACGACTCATGGACTCTTACTGGCTCTCTAGCCCTCACCCTATGGCCTTGTCCACGACATCGCCACCTGGCATACCAGTGACGGCTGAGCTCACTCGAGGGCCGGGACCCGAGGACGTAGAGCGACGGCATCTAACCAAATTAGCAGGAGCACATCACAAGTAAAGGCCCAGAGCCAGGCGCAACCCACCTTGAGGTAGGGCCCCGTGAGTCCCGCGCTGGCTCACGGGTGCCCAGATACACCTCGCCAAGCCCTACCGTGCCGACCACGTGTCAGGGCGGGGCTGTACACGCCCCGGAGGCTCCTCCCAGAGGGGAGCCCCCTCGCACGCACCAGTGCAAGCTCCATGCTCCGCACTGGCTGACGACACTGTCGAGCAGCGGCTATGCCCGTACACATACGAAAGCGCTATGCTCCGCGCTGGTGATAAACAACTGAGGGTGGCCCCCGGCTGCATCAACCTCAGGGAGCCCAGAGCTCAGTGTCCGGCCTCGTCGTAACGCCTCCCCTCGGGAGTGCCGCGTGAGGGGGCTGGACACGGGGGCTACGCCTGGGTCACGCCCAGGCGCTGCCACCCAGCCAGGCCCCTCGGGCCTGGTTCGTCGCACGTCTCTCCCCGAGCGGAGCCAAGGTACGAAGGCTGTTTAAACGTTAAGGGGGACTCCTAAGCATCGCGATTCAGGAGCCTAACTGGTCACGTAGCCCCTCACCCCTTAGTTCTGAAAGGCTAACGGCGGTTGAGGTATGCGCGGGGCCGGGCTCTGCCGATGTAGAACGGTAAATCTGTTCATACATCTTCCCTCCCTACTTGCTATTCACGCGTCAAGGGGGACTCCTGAGCATCGCGACTCAGGAGCCTAACTAGTCATGTAGCCCCTCACTCCTTGGTCCCATCCTGGTTTTTGGTCGAGGCTAACGGCGATTGAGGTATGCGCGGGGCCGGGCTCTGCCAACGTAGAACACAAGCAAGTAGGAAGGAAAAACGCAAATCTCAAGGAATCCAAAAGCAGATATTACAGTCCATAGATTGTTTCCACAATGCCAAACACAAGTTTAAATGCCTCCACGAGGCATGACGCATGTTGCAGGAGCTGAAAGCAGGACAGGAGCCGCGGGGGGGGGGGGTCACTCTCCGGCAGCGCCATCGCTGGCGGCGGAGCTGCACTGGGCGGTTGCGCTTCGTGGAGCCTCAGGATCGGCAGCACCTCACCTCGGCTTGGTGCTGAAGGCATGGAACCTCGATAGCAGAGCCTCCGCTTGACCCTTCACAGCTTCAGCAGCAGCGGCGGCAAGATCGCCACTCACAGGCTCTAGCAGTCTGTCAAGGTCGACGTTCGGGTCGCGAAGATAGACGTGGGTGAAGACGCGCGTCAGTGCTGCAGAAGAAAGCACATGCGCCTCAGCCTCAGCTGTGGGGCCCATGCCGATCGCGATATCTTCGAAGGCGCGAACCAGGAAGGGAAGCAACTTGGCGGGGCCATCCTCGGCGCCGGCCAGTGGACTCTCCCGGCCGCTGTCGTAAAGCGTCTTCAGCAAGGAGCGAGCCTTCTCTTCCAGCTTCGCGAAGGCCACGCGGTCCTCGGCCAGGACCCGCGCCTTGCCGTCCAGCTCGATCTTCCTCGCCTCCAACGACTGCTCCAGCGTACCCAAGCGGCCATGGTGCTCATCAAGCTAGGCATCCCGGTCCTTGGCGGCAGCCTCGCGAGCCTTCATCTCCGCCTCCTTCTCCTGGCAGTCACGGGCCTCCTTGGCGAGCTGGTCGCAAAGGTCTTTCAGCTCGCTCTCCAGCGCCTTGCAGCGACCCCGAACATCCGCAACCTCCCCCAAGGTGGCATCGCGAGCAGCCCTGGCCTGAAGGAGGGCCTGCTTTTCCTCGTCACAGGCCGTCGCGGCCTGAACCAGCGCTGCTCGAATTGAAGCATCAGAGCGGACCCAGCCGGAGGCTAGCTCCAGGCGCCCGGCCACCAGACGAGGGTCGGCCCCCTGGTGATCTCCTCGCAGCCGGTCCAGTTCAGCAGTAGCACGATCAAAGACAGTAGACGAGGTCGAAGAAATGGCAGTTGGTGGAGTAGGAGGAGAAGACGACAGCGTGATCACAGCACCGTGAGTTGGGACCTTCTGCGCCCCGGTGACTGCGGCAGTGGCGTCAGGCGAAGGCGCCACGAGAGTCGCTTGGGCCACGGGGGCGAAGCTCGCCCCAGCATGTCCCGCATGGCCTCATGAGGATGACCGGGCAGGAGAGGCCCGGGCCTTGCCGCCCCCTTCTCCCGCGGGTGGAAGTGCTGTCCCGGACGGAGCCTCAGGGGCCCCCTTCAGCCTCTTCGCCGTATGCACCGGCCTAGCCAAGGGATATGGACGTCAAGCCGCAGCAACAAAGCAAGAAGCAAAGCGAGAATCAAGCACTTACTGGTCATCGCCCGCAAGCTCGAGCAACCTCTGGCCATACTTGAAGCCCGAGAGCCGGCTGCTGGGGTCAGCCTCAGGAGACTCGGGAGCAGGAGGCACGTCTGCAGATCGCCTCAGAGCTGGAGCAGGCCCGCGGAGAATCAGCCCCGTCCTGTCCTTCTTCGGGATCAGGGGGGAGCTCTCACCGCCTCGCTCGTCGCCATCCTCGTCGTCGTCCGGCATGAGGTGAAGAGCGCGGGACCTGTGCCGAGGGAGGGGCTCTCTCGACTCCCCATCGGTCACCTCCGAATCGGGCTCCTCTTCCTGCCCCTCTTCTTCCTCCTCTCTGCCGGAGTCGCTGGAGGACACTTTCACCGTCGCCCGGGCCGCTAGGTCCTCAGGAACTTCCACGGGCACAAGCCCGTCCCCGTTGAAAGCAGGCATGGGGTTCACCACCTGCTCCCAATCATCCCGAAGGAACAGGGGTACAGGAGCACCCTCCAGCCTCGCCATGTCTCCCCCAACCAAGGCATGGAGGACCGTGGCCAGAGCTTCGTCGGCCAGGGCTGTGGAGCTCGGGCGAAGGGCGGCATCGGCCTCCCCAAGCCTCCACAGCGGGAGTGAATACTTCCGAAGCGGAGCCACCTAATGCTCCAGGAACTCCCTCAGGAGCGACGCCCCGGTCAGCTTCGCCGTCGCCATGTTGCCTGGCCATAGATCCGCGTCCATCCTCTTTAGCACTGGCTTCGCGCAGGGGTCAGCGAGCTCCACGCGGGACCAAGCATCGATGGCCTCGGGCTGCCTCATAGGCATGGTCAGCCGGGGATGGATGCACCCAGCATCCACCATGACCCACTTACTCCGGAAGCCTTCAATCCTCTTCCCAGGCTTCGATATGGCATTGGAGCTGGAGTACGCGACAAAGCTCGCGCACGCGGTGATGGAGCCACGAGAAACCCGGAGGTAAAAGTAGTGGCGCAGCAAGGCCACAGAGGGCTTTACCCCGACATGAGCCTCGCAGTAATAGGCGAAAATCGCCAGAAGAAGAACATAGTTGGGATGGAGGTGCAGAGCTTGCAGGTCGTAGTGGTGGAGAACAGAAAAAAAGAACTCGGAAAAGGGAGGCACCAGACCGGCAGCGATGGCGCTCACGAAGAGCGGGTAGAAGGTGCTTCCTTTCTCCTCAGGAAGGACAGGGCCTACCTTGAGCACGGCCATCCCGTCGTTGCCTTGCGCCGCCATCATCAGGAACGTGAGGGCCAGGTTCTTCTCCAGCACGTTCGCAGGATCTAGCGCAGGCAAGTACCAGGCCCCGACCGGAGTCTGGCGAGGCGCCATGCCTTGCTAAAGTGCGGGTCCGAAGTAGATCTGGGGGATTTCGGGAGCAAGAAGGAGGAGAGCGAGAAAGGGGATCTGGGCAACGACTGGAGGAAGTTGAGAAGGAAAGCCTGGCTCGGTGCCACTCTTTTGTCAATTCATGCAGTTGCCGACGCGTCGTGGGGAAGCGGGGACGCCCACGTCCAATCAACCGTCATGCGGCGCCCAAGGCCGCAGGCTGTTGGGGCCCGCGGCGCTTCACACTTGCCCCTTCGCTTCTCGGCTAAGCCAAGTCCAAGAGCGCCTTGGGCCCGGGGGCTACTTTCGGTGTTCTGGGAACAGGGGTACCCAGACTTGCCTGCCTGCGGCCTGCAGCGTGGCTCAAGGGTGGCCCAGTCCGGCCCATCTTCATTAACACGAGCTCAAGACCCTCGCGAGGGGCCAAGCCTCGCGGGGCGGATAACAGGAAGCTTCCTCAGGCACGGCCTCATCAGGCTAGCTCACGAGGAGGCGGAGAGATCAAGGTGGGGTACCTCACGAGGTGCCCGTGACGCAAGCCATGACAACCCAAGCCAGGCGGGCGCCAGGCGGGCGCCGGCCTGCATAGAGTCCTTGTTTCCTCTTTGGTGCAAAGGGAGCAAGTGCAGGCAAGAGTATCAAGCAAAGGCAACTATTTCGGTGCAACAAGACCAAGACCAATAGAACGGCAGGATGGAGGTCACCGTGGAGCCCAAGCCGGCGTCACCGCCAGAGTCTTTGGCAGGCGAGGACCAACTTTAGTCAGGATAAGTGTACTAGATGTTCCCCTTCAAAATGGCCAATTGTTGGCGCCCTTCCCGCTCAATATTTGGGAAGAGGCACAGGGCCTCCGCCTATAAATAGGACTAGCCACCCCCAGGGTAGAGGCACCTGGAGATGGATCAGAGAGATCGTGAAGTAGAACCCTAGCCAGAACCACCAACACAAGAACACCCCTTTCGAGGCAGTTCTTCCTTGTATTGATCATCATCAGCCCCTGAGGCAATCCACCACAGCACAAATAAGAGTAGGGTAATACAAGACAATGGTGGCCCGAACTAGTATAAACCTCGTGTCCCTTGTGTTGTTCTTCGTATAGCTTTAGATCCTTGTGAGGCGATGAGACACGGGTAGGTAGGAGGTGCGATCTCCGCGTGCACCCCAGAGTTCGAACCTAGAGGGTCTGCCGGAACCCGAAATCTGACAAGTGATTCCTACACAGATTAGTGAGGAAGCTAATGATGATGATCATGAAACTTCGGATCAAGTTACTACCGAACCTCGTAGGTCTTCCAGAGTCATATCCGCACCAGAGTGGTATGATAATCATGTTCTGTAAGTCATGTTACTAGACCATGGTGAACCTACGAACTATGAGGAAGCGATGATGAGCCCAGATTCCATGAAATGGCTTGAGGCCATGAAATCTGAGATGGGATCCATGTATGAGAACAAAGTGTGGACTTTGGTGGATTTGCCCGATGATCGGCAAGCCATACAAAATAAATGGATCTTCAAGAAGAAGACTGACGCTAACGGTAATGTTACTGTCTACAAAGCTCGATTTGTTGCGAAAGGTTTTTGACAATTTCAAGGAGTTGAGTACGATGAGACTTTCTCACCTGTAGCGATGCTTAAGTCTATCCAAATCATGTTAGCAATTGCCGCATTTTACGATTATGAAATTTGGCAGATGGATGTCAAAACTGCATTCCTGAATGGATTTTTGGAAGAAGAGTTGTATATGATGTAACCATAAGGTTTTGTTGATCCAAAGGGTGCTAACAAAGTGTGCAAGCTCCAGCGATCCATTTATGGACTGGTGCAAGCATCTCAGAGTTGGAATAAATGCTTTGATAGTGTGATCAAAGCATATGGTTTTATACAGACTTTTGGAGAAGCCTGTATTTACAAGAAAGTGAGTGGGAGCTCTACAGCATTTCTAATATTATACGTGGATGCCATATTGTTGATTGGAGATGACATAAAATTTCTGGATAGCATAAAGGGATACCTGAATAAGAGTTTTTCCATGGAAGACCTCGGAGAAGCTGCTTACATATTGGGCATCAAGATCTATAGAGATAGATCAAGACGCCTAATTGGATTTTCACAAAGCACATACCTTGATAAAGTTTTTGAAGAAGTTCAAAATGGATCAGTCAAGGAAAGGGTTCTTGCCTGTGTTACAAGGAGTGAGGTTGAGTCAGACTCAATGCCCAACCACTGCAGAAGATAGAGAGAAAATGAAAGGCATTCACTATGCTTCAGCCATAGGTTCTATCATGTATGCGATGCTATGTACCAGATCTGATGTGTGCCTTGCTATAAGCATAGAAGGGAGAGGTACCAAAGTAATCCTAGAGTGGAGCACTGGACAATGGTCAAGAACATCCTGAAATACCTGAAAAGGACTAAGGATATGTTTCTCGTTTATGGAGGTGACAAAGAGCTCGTCGTAAACGGTTACGTCAATGCAAGCTTTGACATTGATCCGGATGACTCTAAGTCACAAACCGGATACATATTTTTATTGAATGGAGGAGCTGCCAGTTGGTGCAGTTCCAAGCAGAGCGTCGTGGCGGGATCTACGTGTGAAGCGGAGTACATTGCTGCTTCGAAAGCAGCAAATGGAAAAGTTTGGATGAAGGAGTTCATATCTGATCTAGGTGTCATACCTAGTGCATCGGGTCCAATGAAAATCTTTTGTGACAATACTGGTGCAATTGCCTTGGCAAAGGAATCCAGATTTCACAAGAGAACCAAGCACATCAAGAGACGCTTCAATTCCATCCGTCATTAAGTGTCGGAGGGGAATGATAATCCCCAAGTGCAAGGAATCATCGTAGCAATTTCCAAAGGTGGAAGTGATAAGTATGGAGTGTCAAACCCACAAGGAGCTAAAGGTAAGATCAATATTCTCTCAAGTCCTATCTGCCACTGATACGACTCTACGTACACCGAACGTTTGCTTCTAACTAGATACGACAATTAAAACTATGTTGTGGGTATGAAGAGGATAACTTATCATGATATCGGAGAGCTAAAATATAAAAGTAGTTGATGTTATCATAAAGTTAGAATATATTACTAAATAATATAAATAGCGAGTGTGGAATAAGGATGGATCAGTGTGCGGAATTATCCTAGACAATTGTTAACAAGACTGGTAGTAGTCATTGCAATTTCATATGAGGGAGAGGCATAAGCTAACATACTTTCTCTTCTTGGATCATATGCACTTACGATTGGAACTCTAGCAAGCATCAGCAACTACTAAAGATCATTAAGGTAAAACCCAACCATAGCATTAGAGCATCAAGTCCCCTTTATCCCATACGCCACAACCCCCTTACTCGGGTTTATGCTTCTGTCACTCACGCAACCCACTATAAGCGAATCATGAATGTATTGCAACACCCTACAGCGGGAATCCCTCACGCTTGCACGACACGGAGGGCACAATAGGAAAGCACCAAAATAAAACATACAAGTCATACCAATCTAGATCATCAATCAACCCAAAGACAAAAGATATCTACTCAAAACATCATAGGATGGCAACACATCATTGGATCATAATATGTAGCATAAAGCACCATGTTCAAGTAGGGATTACAGCAGGGTGCGGGAGAGTGGACCGCATAAAAGAGATGAGGATGGTGATGATCGTGGTGATGTTGATGAAGACGATCACCGCGGTGATGATTCCCCTCCCGATGGCACTCCGGCACCACCGAGAGATAGGAGGAGAGGTTCTCCCCCTTGTGCTTCCTCCTCCATGGCCTCCCCCCTAGATGGGGAGAGGTTCTCCCTCTGGTCCTTGGCCTTCATGGCAATGATGGCCCCTCCGGGATCCTCCTCCATGGCCTCTGGTGATGATGGCCCCCTCCGGCAGGCTGCCAGAGAGGGCCTAGATTGATTTCTCGTGGCTACAGAGGCTTGCGGCGGCGGAACTCCCGGTCTATCTTTGTCTTCGAAGGTTTTAGGGTATATGGACTTATATAGGTGAAAGAAGTCAGTCAGGGGACGCTCGAGGGGCCCACGAGACAGGGGGCGTGCCTAGTAGGGGGGCGCCCCCCACCCTCGTGGCCACCTCGAAGCTTCCTCGACTTCAACTCCAAGTCTCCTGGATCACATCCTTTCCAAAACATAACGCTCCTGAAGGTTTCATTCCATTTGGACTCCATTTGATATTCCTTTTCTTCGAAACACTGAAATAGGCAAGAAAACAACAATATGGGCTGGGCCTCCGGTTAGTAGGTTAGTCCCAAAAGTAATATAAAAGTGTATAATAAATCCCATAATCATCCAAAACAGATAATATAATAGCATGAATGCTTCATAAATTATAGATACGTTGGAGACGTATCAGCATCCCCAAACTTAATTCCTGCTCGTCCTCGAGTAGGTAAATGATAAAAGAAAGAATTTATGAAGTGTGCATGCTAGCAGGTGCACAAGTTTGATCGATGATAATTTCAATCACCTTTCCTAGCATGATTATATGTCAAATAGTAGTTCATCTCATAAAACTTCTCACGATCAAGTAACAAGCTATTCACATATTAAAGCATAGACCATAAAATTTCTTGAAAGCTAGCAAACTTCATTTTCAGTCATCAAACAATTGTAATTCATCTTATTTTCAGGAAGGGTCTATGTCAGATCTTTGATTTAGCAAACTCCACATACTCAACTATCATATAGTCTTCTACAATTGCTAACACTCACGCAATACTTAAGGTTATGGAGTTTTAATCGGACACTGAGAAAGACATGGGCTTATAGTGTTGCCTCCCAACGTATTCACCTTTGGGTGATGTCAACAATAATAGTTCATGCTAACTTACATCCAATTGGATATATATATATATATATATATATATATATATATATATATATATCAGGATCTTTCCAACATGAGGTGCTTGCCAAAGGATAAAATGAAAAAGGGAAAGGTGAAGATCACCTTGACTCTTGCATAAAGTAAAAGACATGAAGTAAAAGATAGGCCCTTCACAGAGGGAAGCAGAGGTTGTCATGCGCTTTTATGGTTGGTGCACAAAATCTTAATGCAAAAGAATGTCACTTTATATTGCCACTTGTGTATGGACCTTTATTATGCAGTCCGTCGCTTTTATTTCTTCCATAACAAGATCGTATAAAGCTTATTGTCTTCACACTAATAGATCATACATATTTAGAAAGCATTTTTTATTGCATGCATCGATGAAAACTTACTTGAAGGATCTTACTCAATCAATAGGTAGGCATGGTGGACTCTCATGGCAAAACTAGTTTAAGGGACATTTGGAAGCACAAGTAGTATCTCTACTTGGTGCAAGGAATTTTGGCTAGCATGAGGGGGAAAGGCAAGCTCAACATGTTTGAATGATCCATGACAATATACTTTAACTAAGATGTGAGAAAACATAACCCATTACGTTGTCTTCCTTGTCCAACATCAACTCTTTAGCATGTCATACCTAATGAGTGCTCACAATTGTAAAAGATGTCCAAAATAGTATATTTATATGTGAAATCTCTCTTCCTTCAATATTCTTTCATGAATTGTTCAAATGACCAATACAATGCTTGCTAACCTTCAATAAATTTACAACCTCTACTTATTAGATGTGAAGTCATTACTCCACATGGGATAAGCAAATGAAACATATATAGATTAAGATTTATGACATTCAACTCATTCAACCATTTACTCATAGGATATATGTGAAGCACACGGGTAAAAGAAAAACTACTCCAAAAAGATATAAGTGAAGATCAATGAGTAGCTAAATAATTATTTAGCTATGTCAAGACTCTCTCTTATTTAAGAATTTCAGATCTTGGTAATTTATTCAAATAGCAAGCAAAGCAAAACAAAATGACATTGCAAGGATAGCACGAGTCATGTGAAGAAGCAAAAACTTAGGCTCAACCAATACTAACCGATAATTGTAGAAGAAGAAAGGTGGGATGCCTACCGGGGCATCCCCAAGCTTGGATGCTTGAGACTTCTTGAAATATTATCTTGGGGTGCCTTGGGAATCCCCAAGCTTGAGCTTTTGTGTCTCCTTAATTCCTTTTATATCTCGGTTTCCTAAATCTCAAAAACATCATCCACAACAAACTCAACAAGAACTCGTGAGATAAGTTAGTATAAACCAATGCAAAAACCTTATCATTTTATACTATAACAAATCACTAAAATTATTGTTCGACATTGCATACTAAATGTCTCTGCATATTTAATACTCATATCCTCAAATAGAATCATTAAACAAGCAAACATATGCAAACAATGCAAACATAACAGCAATCTGCCAAAACAGTATAGTTTGTAAAGAATGCAAGATTCATCATACTTACCTAACTCCAAAAATTATGAGAAAAATACTACCCTGTAGAAGATTTATCAGATCTCAAGATGAAAATTTTCAATATATACCCTTCTCTTACTTTTCTAGGGAATTTTTGCAACAGCGGTAAACTTTCTGTTTTGAAACAGCAACATGTATACTAGCAAAATAAGCATGGTAAAGGCTATCCTTGACATTTATTATTGAAAATATAGATGCAAAACATTATTATAAATAACAGCAAGCAAATACTAACAAAGTAAAATGATGGTCCAAGCAAAGTACATATCATGTGACGAATAAAAATATAGCTCCGAGTAAGGTATGCCGATAGTTTTAAAGACGAAAGAGGGGATGCCTTCCGGGCATCCCCAAGCTTAAGCGCTTGAGTATTCCTTGAATATTACCTTGGGGTGCCTTGGGCATCACCAAGGTTAGGGTCTTTCCACTCCTTATTCTCCTCATATCGATATCTCACCCAAAGCTTGAAAACTTCAATCACACAAAACTTAACGGAACTTCGTGAGATAGGTTAGTATGATAAACAGTAAACCATTCACTTTGGTACTGTCAAAGACAAGGTTCATAATTGTTCTCACACAATGCCTACTGTACCCTAACATTTCTACAATTTATATTGAGAAATATAAGCCATAGAAACTAGAAAACAAGCAAACTATGCAATGAAAACAGAATCTGTCAGAAACAGAACAGTCTGTAATTATATGAACAACAATCATACTTATTCTACTCCAAAAATTATTTAATAAATTGTTGGACGTGAGTAATTTGTCTATTAATCTTATTCAAAAATAATCAACTCAAAAGCACTCTTCTGTAAAAAATGGCAGCTAATCTCGTGAGCGCAAAGTTTCTGTTTTTTACAGCAAGATCACATTAACTTACACCCAAGTCTTCCCAAAGGTCCTACTTTGCACTTTATTGAAACAAAAGCTATAAAACATGATTAATACAGTATCTTAATAATGTAAACACACAAAAACAGTAAGGGTAAATATTGGGTTGTCTCCCAACAAGCGCTTTTCTTTAATGCCTTTTAGCTAGGCATGATGATTTCAATGATGCTCACATAAAAGATAAGAATTGAAACATAAAGAGAGCATCATGAATAATATGACTATCACCTTTGAATCTAACCAACTTCATATGCCTAGGGATTTTGTGAGCACACAATTTAAGGGAACAAGAATCAACTAGCATAGGAAGGCAAAGCAAGTATAACTTCGAAACTTTAAGCACATAGAGAGGAAACTTGATATTATTGCAACTCCTTCAAGCATATATTACTTCCTCATAATAATTTTCAGTAGCATCATGAATGATTTTAAAAATAAAACCATCACATAAAGCATTATTTTCATGATCTACAAGCATATAAATTTTTCTACTCTCCACATAAGAAAAATTCTTCTGATTTGGAATAGTGGGATCACTAATTCCTAAAGTTGACACTCTACCAAACCCACTTTAGATGATAGTATTATTAATACTCCAAAAGATATAAGTGAAGTTCATGGAGAATTATACAATGAATATAGATAAACCAATATCAAAGCTCAAAGTATATAAGTGAAGCACATGAAGCATTCTATAAAACCATACTCAAATGATTTAAGTGAAGCACGAAGAGCAATTCTATAAGATCATACTTAGAAGACATAAGTGAAGAACATGAAGTATTATATAAATCAATGAAGAGATATCTCATACTAGCATGATTCTTAAATAAAAATGAAAACACAAAGGACACAAATCATGTGAATAAAACAAAAACCGAGGTATATCGATATTTGTTGAAGAAGAAAGATGGGATGCCAACCGGGGCATCCCCAAGCTTAGATGCTTGAGTATCTTTTGAAATGTTTACTTGGGGTGCCTTGGGCATCCCCAAGCTTTAACTCTTGCCTCTCTTTATTCTTCTCACATCGGTAACTCCTCGTTCCTTGAACACTTCATTCACAAAAACTTGAACAAAAACTTGTGAGCTCCGTTAGTGTAATAAAGCAAACTACCACTTTAAGGTACTGTAATTAACTCATTATTTATTTATATTGGTGTTAAACCTACTGTATTACAACTTCTCTATGGTTCGTACCCCCCGATACTAGCCATAGATTCATCAAAATAAGCAAACAACACGCGAAAAACAGAATCTGTCAAAAACATGACAGTCTGTAGTAATCTGAAAGTTTAGAAAACTTCTGTAGCTCAAACAGTTATGGAATAAATATGAAAATTTGAATAATTTGTACAGAAGTAATGTGCAAAAAGAATCATACCCATTTGACTTTCTAGTAGAAAATGTAAAATCACGCGCTACAAACAAAGTTTTTTTTTTGTTCTGCACATAGTAAACAAGCAATCTAATCATCCTAAAACCAAAGCTTGGCACATTATTTTTATAATACAATGGATATATAAAAGGGGATAATTATTGACAGAGAAACTTCCATGAAAAATTCTACATTGTTTCCGTGATCATGAACACAAGTGCTCAAGGTCGACCCTCACTTCTTCAATGCATAACTTTCCAATCACTTCTCTTTTTGAAAAACTTTTTTAGGCAAGTGAGGCAAGTGCATATTTTTGTATTTTCATTTTAAAAATCTTTTTGTATGTTTCACCCACAACTAAACAGAAACAAAAAGGAAAAACAAAATCTACTTAGTGAAGAAGGCAAACAAGCACACACGGGAATATCAACCCCACGCTATTGCTCCCCGGCAACGGGGCCAGAAAAGAGCTTGATAATCCCCAAGTGCAAGGAATCATCATAGCAATTTCCAAAGGTGGAAGTTATAAGTATGGAGTGTCAAACCCACAAGGAGCTAAAGGTATGATCAATATTCTCTCAAGTCCGATCGGCCACTGATACGACTCTACGTACACCGAACGTTTGCTTCTAACTAGATACGAGAAATAAAACTACGTTGTGCGTATGAAGAGGATAACTTTGCATGATATTAGAGAGCTAAAATATAAAAGTAGTTGTTGTTATCATAAAGTTAGAATATATTACTAAATAATATAAATAGCGAGTGTGGAATAATGATGGATCGGTGTGCGGAATTATCCTAGGCAATTGTTAACAGGACCGGTAGTCGTCATTGCAATTTCATATGAGGGAGAGGCATAAGCTAACATACTTTCTCTTCTTGGATCATATGCACTTATGATGGGAACTCTAGCAAGCATCCACAACTACTAAAGATCATTAAGGTAAAAAACAACCATAGCATTAGAGCATCGAGTCCCCTTTATCCCATACGCCACAACCCCCTTACTCGGGTTTATGCTTCTGTCACTCATGCAACCCACTATAAGCGAATCATGAACGTACTGCAACACCCTACAGCGGGGATCCCTCGCGCTTGCGCGACACAGAGGGCACAATAGGACAGCACCAAAATAAAACATACAACTCGTACCAATCTAGATCATCAATCAACCCAAAGACAAAAGATATCTACTCAAAACATCATAGGATGGCAACACATCATTGGATCATAATATGTAGCATAAAGCACCATGTTCAAGTAGGGATTGCAGCGGGGTGCGGGAGAGTGGGCCGCATAAAAGAGATGAGGATGGTGATAATGGTGGTGATGTTGATGAAGACGATCACCGCGGCGATGATTCCCCTCCCGATGGCACTCTGGCACCACCGAGAGAGAGGAGGAGAGGTTCTCCCCATTGTGCTTCCTCCTCCATAGCCTCCCCCTAGATGAGGAGAGGTTCTCCCTCTGGTCCTTGGCCTTCATGGCGATGATGTCCCCTCCGGGATCCTCCTCCATGGCCTCCGGTGATGATGGCCCCCTCCGGCAGGCTGCCAGAGAGGGCCTAGATTGATTTCTCGTGGCTACAGAGGCTTGCGGCGGCGGAACTCCCGATCTATCTTTGTCTTCGAAGGTTTTAGGGTATATGGACTTATATAGGTGAACGAAGTCGGCCAGGGGACGCTCGAGGGGCCCACGAGACAGGGGGCGCGCACAGTAGGGGGTGGCCCCACCCTCGTGGCCACCTCGAAGCTTCCTCGACTTCAACTCCAAGTCTCCTGGATAACATCCTTTCCAAAAATAACGCTCTCGAAGGTTTCATTCCATTTGGACTCCGTTCGATATTCCTTTTCTTCGAAACACTGAAATAGGCAAGAAAACAACAATATGGGCTGGCCTCCGGTTAGTAGGTTAGTCCCAAAAGTAATATAAAAGTGTATAATAAAGCCCATAATCATCCAAAATAGATAATATAATAGCATGAATGCTTCATAAATTATAGATATGTTGGAGACGTATTAGGGGACATAGATATTTGCAAGATACATATGGATCTGAATGTTGCAGACCGGCCCGTTGACTAAGCCTCTTCCACGAGCAAAACATGATCAACACCAAAGCTCCATGGGTGTTAGAACCATTACTATGTAATCTAGATTATATTGACTCTAGTGTAAGTGGGAGACTGAAGGAAATATGCCCTAGAGGCAATAGTAAAGTTATTATTTATTTCCTTATTTCATGATAAATGTTTATTATTCATGCTAGAATTGTATTAACCAGAAACTTAGTACATGTGTGAATACATAGACAAAACATATTGTCCCTAGTATGCCTCTACTTTACTAGCTCGTTAATCAAAGATGGTCATGTTTCCTAACCATAGACATGTGTTGTCATTTGATGAACAGGATCACGTCATTAGGAGAATGATGTGATGGACATGACCCATCCGTTATCTTAGCATTATGATCGTTACAGTTTCATTGCTACTGCTTTCTTCATGACTTATACATGTTCCTCTGGCTATGAGATTATGAAACTCCCGAATACCGTAGGAACACTTTGTGTGCTACCAAATGTCACAACGTAAATGGGTGATTATAAAGATGCTCTACAAGTGTCTCCGAAGGTGTTTGTTGGGTTGGCATAGATTGATATTAGGATTTTTCACTCCGTGTTTCGGAGAGGTATCTCTAGGCACTCCCGGTAATGCTCATCACTATAAGCCTTGCAAAAAATGTGATTAATGAGTTAGTTACGGGATGAAGTATTACGGAATGAGTAAAGAACATGCCATTAATGAGATTGAACTAGGTATGATGATATCGATGATCGAATCTCGGGCAAGTAACATACCGATGACAAAGGGAACAACATATGTTGTTATGCGGTTTGACCGATAAAGATCTTCGTATAATATGTAGAAACCAATATGAGCATCCAAGTTCCGCTATTGGTTATTGACCGGAGATGTGTCTCGGTCATGTCTACATAGTTCTCAAACCCGTAGGGTCCGCACGCTTAATGTTTGATGACGGTATGTATTATGAGTTATGCGTTTTTGATGACCGAAGTTTGTTTGGAGTCCCAGATGAGATCACTGACGTGATGAGGAGTCTCCAAATGGTCGATACATAAAGATTGATATATTGGACGGCTATATTCGGACACCAGAAGTGTTTCGAAAAAGTTTTGGATAAAACCGGAGTGCCGAAGGGTTACCAGAAACCCCCGGGGGAACTAACGGGACTCGATGGGCCTTAGTGGGAAGAGAGGAAGGGCCATGAGGGGCTGTCCGTGCCCCCCCCCCCTTTGGTTCGAATTGGACTAGGGGAAGGGGGCAGCGCCCCCCTTTCCTTCCCTTCCTCCTCTTCCTTCCTTCTTCCCCCTCTTTCTTAGGTGGAAACCTACTAGGACTTGGAGTCCTAGTAGGATTCCCCTCTCCTGGCGTGCCCTAGGAGGGCCAGCCTCCCCCTTGCTCCTTTATATACGGGGGCAGGGGGCACCCTAGAACACACAAGTTTCTCTCCCAACCATGTGCGGTGCCCCCTCCACAGTTACACACCTCGATCATGCCATCGTAGTGCTTAGGCGAAGCCCTGCGCCGGTAACATCATCATCACCATCGCCACACCGTCGTGCTGGTGGAACTCATCCTCATCCTCAACTAGATCAAGAGCATGAGGGACGTCATCGAGTTGAACGCGTGCTGAACGTGGAGGTGCCGTGCGTTCGGTACTTGATCGGTTGGATCACGAAGAAGTTCGACTACATCAACCGTTTTATTGAAACGCTTTCGCTTTCGGTCTATGAGGGTACGTGGATACACTCTCCCCTCTCATTGCTATGCATCACCTAGAAAGATCTTGCCTGATAGTAGGATTTTTTTTGAAATTACCGTGTTCCCCAAGATGATGGGCATGTTATTTACTTCTGTGGTGAAGCTTCTAAAATTGCCAAACCTGAAGGAAAAGATAAACATAGACCAGTTGTTGGCATGCCCGTTGTCTTAGTTAAGATAGGCGATCACTATTATCATGGGTTATATGACCTAGGTGCTAGTGTGAGTGCTATTCCTTTCTCCTTATATCAAGAAATGAAAGATGAAATAGCACCTGCTGAAATAGAAGGCATAGATGTCACTATTAAACTTGCTAATAGAGTTATTATATGACCAATTGGTATTCTTAGAGATGTTGAAGTCTTGTGTGGGAAAATAAAATACCCTAATGATTTTCTTGTTCTTAGCTCCCCACAAGATGACTTTTGTCCCATTATTTTTGGTAGACCTTTCTTGAACACCGTCAATGCTAAAATAGATTTTGAGAAACAAACTCTCGGTGTTAGCTTTGGTGATGAATCTCATGAATTTAATTTTTCCAAGTTTAGGAAACAACCTCATAAGAAAGATTTGCCTAATAAGGATGAGATTATTGGTCTTGCTTCTATCGATGTGCCTCCTACCGATCCTCTGGAACAATATTTGCTAGACCATGAAAATGATTTGCATATGTGTGAAAGAAATGAAATAGATATAATCTTTTTCGAACAACAACCTCTGCTTAAACATAATTTGCCTATTGAAACTCCGGGAGGTCCTTCTCCACCTAAAGGTGATCCTGTGTTTGAATTAAAACAATTACCAGACACTTTGAAATATGCTTATCTTGATGAAAAGAATATATATCCTGTTATTTTAGTGCTAACCTTTCAGAACATGAAGAAGAAAGATTGTTGAAAGTTCTAAGGAAGCACATGGCCGCTCTTGGAGATACTCTTGATGATCTTAAGGGCATTATTCCCACTCTATGTCAGCACAAGATTAATATGGAACCTGATGTTAAACCCGTTGTTGATCACCAACGTCGCTTAAATCCGAAAATGAAAGAAGTGTAAGAACGGAAATATTGAAACTTCTGGAAGCAGGTATAATCTATCCTATAGATGATAGTAGATGGGTAAGTCATGTTCATTGTGTCCCTAAGAAATGAGGTATTACTATGGTTCCTAATGATAAGAATGAACTTATTCCACAAAGAATTGTCACGGGCTATAGAATGGTAATCAATTATAGAAAATTAAATAAAGCTACTAGAAAAGATCATTATCCTATGCCTTTTATAGATCAAATGTTAGAAAGATTATCCGAGCACACACATTGTTGCTTCCTTGATGGATACTCTGGCTTTTCACAAATACCCGTTTTACAATCTGATAAAGAAAAGACCACTTTTACTTGTCCTTTTGGAACATTTGCTTATAGACATATGCCTTTCGGTTTATGTAATGCACCTGCTACCTTTCAAATATGTATGACTGCTATATTCTCTAATTTTTGTGAATATTGTTGAGGTTTTCATGGATGACTTTTCTGTTTATGGGAAGTCCTTTGATGATTGTTTAAGCAATCTTGATCGAGTCTTGCAGAGATGTGAACGAACAAATCTTGTATTGAATTAGGAGAAGTGCCACTTTATGGTTAATGAAGGTATTATCTTGGGCCATAAAATTTCTGAAAGAGGCATTGAGGTGGACAAAGCCAAGGTTGATGCAATTGAGAAAATTCCATGTCCTAAAGATATCAAAGGTATTCGTAGTTTCCTTGGTCATGCTGGTTTCTATAAGAGGTTTATCAAAGACTTATCTAAAATTTCTAGGCCTCTTACTAATATTTTGCAAAAGGATATTCCCTTTGTGTTTGATGATGATTGTATGGAAGCCTTTGAAACACTAAAGAAATCCTTAATTACGGCACCTATTGTTCAACCACCTGATTGGAACTTGCCTTTTGAGATTATGTGTGATGCTAGTGATTATGCTGTTGGTGCTGTTCTAGGACAAAGAGTTGATAAGAAACTAAATTTTATTCATTATGCTAGTAAAACTCTAGGCAGTGCTCAACGAAACTATGCTACTACTGAAAAAGAATTCTTAGCAGTGGTGTTTTCTTGTGATAAATTCAGATCTTACATTGTTGATTCTAAAGTAATTGTCCACACCGATTATGCTACTATAAAATATCTTATGGAACAGAAATATGCTAAACCTAGACTCATTAGGTGGGTTCTTCTGCTACAAGAATTTGATTTGCATATCACTGATAGGAAAGGAGAAGAGAACCCTATAGCTGATAACTTGTCTAGGATTGAAAATATTCTTGATGACCCACAACCAATTAATGATAGGTACCCTGATGAACAACTAGCTGCAATAAATGTTTCTCATAGTACACCTTGGTATGCTGACTATGCTAATTATATTGTTGCTAAATATATACCACCTAGCTTCACATACCAACAAAAGAAAAAAATCTTCTATGGTTTAAGACATTACTTTTGCGATGACCCACATCTTTATAAAGAAGGAGTAGATGGTATTATTAGACGTTCTGTACCTGAGCATGAACAGGAACAAATCCTACGGAAATGTCACCCTGAAGCTTATGGAGGACATCACGCGGGAGACAGAACCGCTCCTAAGGTATTGCAATCTGGTTTTTATTGGCCTACTCTCTTCAAGGATGCCCGTAAGTTCGTCTCATCGTGTGATGAATGCCAAAGAATAGGTAATATCGGCAAGCATCAAGAAATGCCTATGAATTATTCACTTGTTGTTGAACCATTTGACTTTTGGGGATTTGACTTCATGGGAACCTTTCCTTCCTCTAATGGGTATACACATATTTTGGTTGTTGTTGATTATGTTACTAAATGGGTAGAAGCTATTCCAACAAGTAGTGTTGATCACAACACCTATATTAAAATGCTTAAGGAAGTTATTTTCCCAAGGTTTGGAGTCCCTAGATATTTAACGACTGATGGTGGTTCACACTTTATTCATGGTGCTTTCCGTAAAATGCTTGCTAAGTATGATGTTAACCATAGAATTGTGTCACCTTATCATCCTCAGTCTAGTGGTCAAGTTGAACTTAGCAATAGATAAATGAAACTAATCTTACAAAATATTGTCAATAGGTCCCGGAAGAATTGGTCTAAGAAATTAGAAATGCACTTTGGGCTTATAGAACGGCTTATAAAAATCCTACGGGTATGTCTCCGTATAAAATGGTTTATGGAAAAGCTTGTCATTTGTCTCTTGAGTTAGACCACAAAGCATTCTGGGCAATAAAAGAACTCAATTATGATTTCAAACTTGCTGGGGAAAATAGGTTATTTGATATTATCTCATTAGATAAATGGAGAACCCAGGCTTATGAAAATGCTAAGTTATTCAAAGAAAAAGTTAAAAGATGGTAGGACAAAAGAATTCAAAAGCGTGAGTTCAAAGTCGGAGAATATGTTCTTTTGTACAACTCTCATTTCAGATTCTTTGCAGGAAAACTCCTCTCCAAATGGGAAGGACCCTATGTCATCGAGGAGGTCTATCGATCCGGAGCTATCAAAATAAATAATGCCAAAGGGACTAACCCGACGATTGTCAATGGGTAAAGAATAAAACACAATATCTCAGGTACGCCCATTAATGTTGAAAGCAATGTTATACAAACTTTGACACCGGAAGAACACATAAAGGAAACCTTCCGGAACACTCCAAAATAATGAAAAAAGGAGGCACGTGATATGGTAAGTAAACGGACTCCGAAAAATACGCAAAAATATTTTTTGTCAATTTTTGAATATTTAGAAAATTAGGAAAATAAGAAACTTCCAGGAAAGTGACCCTGGTGGGCACGATACACCAGGGCGCGCCAGGCATGCCTGGCGTGCCCAGGTGGGTTGTGCCCACCTAGGGTACTTTCCGGACTCCATTTTTCTTCCGTCCTGCTTGTTCCCCAAGATAAAAAAATCTATATATACCTCCCAAACCTGTTAACCACCGTATCGCGGAGAAATCGTTTGTTTTCTTTTCTTGTTGTTTTCCTGTTAGATCTGAAAATATGTCATCCCAAGATTCCGAGGGTGATAGCTATGTTGCTGATCTCATCGCAAACCCCAAATCCTATGGGGATGAGAGGCACTATAGCTGGACCTCCGAGGAAGATGAAGATGAATCGGTTCCTCCCCAGTTGTAAAACGAAAGCATGGAGGCGTTATGCAAGTGGATAATAAAACTCGAGATAGATAATGATGAGTTGATGATAGATAATTTTATTCTCTGACAGAAGCCGGAGGAAGCAAAGGGCAAACCCTCTACTTCATCACCACCATCTTCTTCATCACCACCAAAAGAAAATGAGGTATTGGGTATGGGAAGTCCCCTTGGCTTTCGCCAAGCTTGGGGGAGGTGCCCCAGTATCGTATCAATCTCCACTATCTTTTGCCTTTACTTTCTTAGTTCGATCAATGGTTATCTTTTTCTATTAGATGAATAAAAGTTTAATCCAATCCTTTCTCTTTGTGAGTTTGCTTAGTGATCAATCCTTGTAATCGTGTGCGAGATATAATACAGTCTAGTTTGAGTTTTGCCTTCTTTACTTTCTTGTTGCAATAAAAAGAAAGGAAATAAAAAGAAAAAGATCATATGCTAATCTTATGGTAAGTTATGACATTACACAAGGAAAAGTATAAGTAGAAACCTTTATTGTAGATTGACAAACATAGCATTGGTCAATGATGCAACTCATGAAAGAATTAATAATGGAAGAGAAGATTCACATATAAATATACTATCATGGAAATCTTTTATGATTGTGAGCACCCATCAAAATATTATATGCCAACATTGTTGACGTTGGACAAGGAAGAAAACTTAATGATTTATGTTTGTTCATATTCACATAGAAGTTATATTGTCATAGACCCTTCAACATGTGGTGCTTGCCCCTATCTTTGCTAGCCAAAAACTCCGCACTAAGTAGAGATACTACTTGTGCATACAAAACCCTTAAACCCTATCTTATTTGAGAGTCCTCCATACCTACCTATGGATTGAGTAAGATCCTTCAAGTAAGTTGTCATCGGTGCAAAAAGGGCAATAAAAATTGCTTATAAAAATGTGAGATCATTTAGTGTAAGGGAAAATTGAGCGTTGTACAAAATTCTGATGGTGAAGAATAAAAGCGACAGACTGCATAATAAAGGTTGCCATCACAAGGGGCAATATAACGTGACGTTCTCTTGCACTAAGGGGTTGATCATACAAACAAAAAGCGCATGGAAACATATGCTTCCCTATGCGAAGGGAATATTTTTTACTTTCATGCAAGAGTCAAAGTTTTTCTCTCTATTCCTTTTTCTCCTTCGGCAAGCATCATGTGGTGAGGAAAGATCTAGGAACATATATCCAATTGAATATGGGTGGAATAAGTTATTATTGTTGAGATCACCCTTGAGGTGAGTGTGTTGGGAGGCGAAACTATAAGCCTCTATCTTTCTTTGTGTCCAATTGAAACGTGTATGCAGTGAGTGTTAGCAATCATAGAAGACTAAATGATGGTTGAGTATGTGGACTTGCCCAAAGGCTCCGATACCTGACCCTTCTTGAAAAGATGATGAATTGTAGTTGCAAAGTTGACTAAGAACATAGTTTGTTGGTTTCCAGTAGAGTTTATGCTTTATACTTCGATGTTGTGATGAATTGTCACTTGTTCATGAGAAGTCTATGATAAAAGTTTTATATTAAAGTTTGTTGTTGTTATAATAAGTCACATGGTGCTGCTATGTCCGTATTTTTGTTTTTATCGACACCTCTCTCTCTAAGAATGTGGACATGTTTTTCGATTTCGGTTTTTGCTTGAGGACAAGCGAGGGCTAAGCTTGGGGGAGCTGATACGTCCATTTTGCATCATGTTTTCCTACTATTATTTATGTTGCTTTATTTTATAATAATGCTTTTTGGAGTAATTCTTAAATTCTAATGCCTTTTCCCTCATAATATGCAAGGTATGCACCAAGGGGAGAATTCCGGCAGCTGGAAATCTGAACCTGAAAAAGCTACATCAAGCTACCTATTCTGCACAACTCCAAATGAGCTGAAACTCCCCGAGGAATTTTTATGGAATATTTAATAAATATTGGAGCAAATGAGTACCAGAGTAGGGCCACCAGGTGGGCACAACCCACCTGGGCGCGCCATGAGGCCCAGGCGCGCCCTGGTGGATGCTGCGCTCCTCGGCCCACCTCTGGTGCCCATCTTCTGGTATATTAGTCATTTTGACCTAAAAAAAGCAGGAGAGGACATTCAGGACAAAGCGCCGCCGCCTCGAGGAGGAACTTGGGCAGGAGCACTTTTGCCCTCTGGTGGAGCGATTCCGCCAGGGGAACTTCCCTCCCGGAGGGGGAAATCATCGTCATCATCATCACCAACAACTCTCCCATCTTGGGGAGGGCTATCTTCATCAACATCTTCACAGCACCAGCTGCTCTCAAGCCATAGTTAATCTCTTGTGTTCAATCTTTGTATCAAAATTATAGATTGGTGCTTGTGGGTGACTAGTAGTGTTGATTACATCTTGTAGTTGATTACTATATGGTTTATTTGGTGGAAGATTATATCTGCAGATCCATTATGCTATTGAATACCCCTCTGATCTTGAGAATGTTTATCATTTGTGAGTAGTTACTTTCGTTCTTGAGGTAATGGGAGAAATCATGTTGCAAGTAATCATGTGAACTTGATATGTGTTTGATATTTTAATGGTATGTGTGTTGCCATTCTCTTAGTGGTGTCATGTGAACATCGACTACATGACACTTTACCATATTTGGGCCTAAGGGAATGCATTGTGGAGTACTTATTAGATGGTGGGTTGCGAGAGTGGCAGAAGTTTAAACCCCAGTTTATGCGCTATTCCGTAAGGGACCGATTGGATCCAAAAGTTTAAAGCTATGGTTAGAATTTATTCTTAATACTTTTCTCGTAGTTGCGGATGCTTGTAAGAGGGTTAACCATAAGTAGGAGGTTTGTTCAAGTAAGAACAACACCTAAGCACCGGACCACCCACATATCAAATTATCAAAGTACCGAACACGAATTAAGGCAACATGATGAAAGTGACTAGATGAAATTCCCGTGTACCCTCAAGAACACTTTGCTTATCATAAGAAACTGTTTTGGCCCGTCCTTTGCCTCAAAAGGATTGGGCTACCTTGCTGCATTTTTTCTACTACTATCGTTACTTGCTCATTACAAGTTATCTTGCTATCAAACCACTCCGCTACTTACAATTTTAGCACTTGCAGACAATACCTTGCTGAAAACCACTTGTCATTTCCTTCTGCTCCTCATTGGGTTCGACACTCTTACTTATCGAAAAGGCTACAATTGACCCATATACTTGTGGGTCATCAATGCCTTTCTTCAAATGAGCATTCTCATCCTCATTTTGTGGTTGAGGATCACCGACCTTGGGGCACAGTGTTGTCTCAAACAAACCCAATCTCATCCCACCGTCGTCAACAACGGCCTTGTCCGCAAGACTCACATCCCTAAACAATGACGAGCCTCTTTCCTTGCCAGTCACCTTCTTGTAGATTTGATTTTCTTGCACCGTCAACCCATCCACATCAAATTCTTCTTCCGGACCCTCGTCATCCGAGCCATACCCACACATACGTTTATAAGGGAGGGTACGGTCCATGTCTTGTTGCCGCACAATGACATCCAAGTTACCAATGGCATTGTAATAAATCTCTTCATTCTCCACGTAAGCATCCTCTCGAGCAACAATAGCATCATCATCAACATGACCACTAGCATCTTCTTGAACAAGAGGAATAACATCATCTCAGAGTACTATGGCGCTAGCATTGTATGATCTTCATTGGGTTGGCTACTTGGTGGTTGGCTAGAACAATTGGGGACATACACCTCGGCACTACCATCATTTATTGGGGAGGATACATTGCGGTTCAAATAAATTTGCAAGGGAGGAGGATCAACCTTTGTGGAAAATATCTTAAGAGACTTGTCTTGTGATGCGTCTACTTTGTCCTTGTACACAAGCAAATGCAATTGGGAGGTGATGGGCATACTCTTTAATCGGGACTTTACTCCCAATCCAACGTCATACCTCCCAATTGAAGGAAATATGCCCTACAGGCAATAATACAATTGTTATTTATATTTCCTTATATCATGATAAATGTTTATTATTTATGCTAGAATTGTATTAACCGGAAACTTAGTACATGTGTGAATACATAGACAAAACAAGGTGTCCCTAGTATGCCTCTACTTGACTAGCTCGTTAATCAAAGATGGTTATGTTTCCTGACCATAGACATGTGTTTTCATTTGACGAATGGGATCACATCATTAGAGAATGATGTGATGGACATGACCCATCCATTAGCTTAGCATTATGATCGTTACAGTTTCATTGCTACTGCTTTCTTCATGACTTATACATGTTCCTCAGACTATGAGATTATCCAACTCCCGAATACCGGAGGAACACCTTGTGTGCTATCAAACGTCACAACATAACTGGGTGATTATAAAGATGCTCTACAAGTGTCTCCGAAGGTGTTTGTTGGGTTGGCATAGATCGAGATTAGGATTTGTCACTCCGTGTATCGGAGAGGTATCTCTAGGCCCTCTCGGTAATGCTCATCATTATAAGCCTTGCAAGCAATGTGACTAATGAGTTAGTTGCGGGATGAAGCATTACGAAACGAGTAAGGAGATTTGCCGGTAATGATATTGAACTAGGAATGATGATACCGACGATCGAATCTCGGGCAAGTAACATACCGATGAGAAAGGGAACAACGTATGTTGTTATCTGGTTTGACCGATAAAGATCTTCGTCGAATATGTAGGAGCCAATATGAGCATCCAGGTTCCTCTCTTGGTTATTGATCGAAGATGTGTCTCGATCATGCCTACATAGTTCTCGAACCCGTATGGTCCGCACGCTCAACGTTCGATGACGATTTGTATTATGAGTTATGTGTTTTTGATAATGTAAGTTTGTTCGGAGTCCCGAATGAGATCGCAGATGTGATGAGGAGTCTCAGAATGGTCGAGACGTAAAGATTGATATATTGGAAGGCTATGTTCGGACACCAGAAAGGTTTGGGCATTTTTCGGAGTACCAGGAGGTTACTAGAACTCCCCGGGGGATTAATGGGCCTTCATGGGCCCTAGTGGAAGAGAGGAGGCAGCGGCCAGGTGGAGGCGCGTGCCCCCTAGCCCAAACCGAATTGGACTAGGGGAGGGGGTGCGCCCCCCTTTCCTCTTTCTCCTCCACCTCTTTCCCTCTCTCCCCCCTCTTGGAAAAGGTAGGGGACTCCAACTAGGATTAGGAATCCTAGTTGGACTCCCCCTATAGGTGCGCTCATCCTTGGCCATCCTCCTCCTCCTCCCTCCTTTATATACGGGGGCAGGGGCACCCCAAAGAACAACAGACAATCTCCTAGCCATGTGCGGTGCCCCCGTCCACAGTTTAACACCTCGGTCATATTGTTGTAGTGCATAGGTGAAGCCCCGCGCCGGTAACTTCATCATAACCATCGACATGTCGTCATGCTGATGGATCTCTCCCTCGTTATCAATTGGATCAAGATCTCGAGGGACGTCATCATGCTGAACGTGTGCTGAACAGAGAGGTATCGTACGTTCGGTACTTGGATCGGTTGGATTGTGAAGACGTTCGACTATATCAACCGCGTTACTAAATGCTTCCGCTTTCGGTCTATGAGGATACGTGGCCACACTCTCCCATATCGTCGCTATGCATCTCCTAGATAGATCTTGCGTGATCGTATACGTTCCCCAATAGTGGTATCTGAGCCAGGTCTATGCGTAGATGATATGCATGAGTAGAACACAAAGAGTTGTGGGCGATAATAGTCATACTGCTTACCACCAATGTCTTACTTTGATTTGGTGGTATTGTTGGATGAAGCGGCCCGGACCGACATTACATGATCGCATTCATGAGACTGGTTCTACCGACGTGCTTTGCACATAGGTGGCTGGCGGGTGTTTGTTTCTCCAACTTTAGTTGAATCGAGTTTGACTACGAACAGTCCTTGTTGAAGGTTAAAACATCACACTTGACAAAAAATCGTTGTGCTTTTGATGCTTAGGTAAGAACAGTTCTTGCTAGAAACCCGTAGCATCCACGTAAAACTTGCAACAACAAAGTAGAGGACGTCTAACTTGTTTTTGCAGGGCTTGTCATGATGTGATATAAATTGTTGTATGAGATGATCATGTTTTGTAACAGAGTTATCGGCAACTGGCATGAGCCATATGGTTGTCGCTTTATTGTATGAAATGCAATCGCCATGTAATTGATTTACTTTATCACTAAGCGGTAGCGATAGTCATAGAAGCAATAGTTGGCGAGACGACAACAATGCTACGATGGAGATCAAGGTGTCAAGCCGGTGACGATGGAGATCACGACGATGCTTTGGATATGGAGATCAAAGGCACAAGATGATGATGGCCATATCATGTCACATATTTTGATTACATGTGATGTTTATATTTTATGCATCTTATTTTGCTTAGTACATCGGTAGCATTATAAGATGATCCCTAACTAAATTTCAAGGTATAAGTGTCCTCCCCGAGTATGCACCGTTGCTACAGTTCGTCGTACCGAGACACCACGTGATGATCAGGTGTGATAAGCTCTACATTCACATACAATGGGTGCAAGCCAGTTTTGCACGTGCAGAATAATTGGGTTAAACTTGACGAGCCTAGCATATGCAGATATGGCATCGGAACACTGACATCGAAAGGTAGAATGTGAATCATATAGTAGATATGATCAACATAGAGATGTTCACCATTGAAAACTACTCCATCTCACGTGATGATCGGACATGGTTTAGTTGATATGGATCGCATGATCATTTAGATGACTAGAGGGATGTCTATCTAAGTGGGAGTTCTTTAGTAATATGATTAATTGAACTTTAATTTATGATGAACTTTGTCCTGATAGTATTTTGCAAATTATGTTGTAGATCAATAGCTCGCGTTGTAGCTTCCCTATGTTTTTTATATGTTCCTAGAGAAAACTAAGTTGAAAGATGATAGTAGCAATGATGCAGACTGGGTCCATGATCAGAGGTTTATCCTCATTGCTGCACAGAATAATTATGTCCTTGATGCACCGCTAGGTGACAGACCTATTGGAGGAGCAGATGCAGACAATATGAAAGTTTGGCTAGCTCAATATGATGACTACTTGATAGTTTAAGTGCACCTGCTTTATGACTTAGAACTGGGACTTCAAAAATGTTTTGAACGCCACAAAGCATATGAGATGTTCCAAGAGCTGAAATTGGCATTTCAGACTCATACCCGTGTCAAGAGGTATGAGACCTCTGACAAGTACTTCGCCCAAAAGATGAAGGAGAATTGCTCAACTAGTGAGCATGTGATCACAATGCCTGGGTACTACAATCGCTTGAATCAAGTGGGAGTTAATCTTCCAGATAAGATAATGATTGACAGAGTTCTCTAGTCATCATCACCAAGTTACTGGAACTTCGTGATGAACTATAGTATGCAAGGGATGACGAAAATGGTTCCCGAGCTCTTCGTGATGCTGAAATTGTCGAAGGTAGAAATCAAGAAAGAGCATCAAGTGTTGATGATTGACAAGACCACTAGTCTCAAGAAAAGGGCAAAGGGAAGGAAATGGAACTTCAAGTAGAATGGCAAGAAAGTTTTCACTCCCGGGAAGAAGCCCAAAGCTGCACCCAAGCCTGAAACTGAGTGCTTCTACTTCAAAGGAAATGGTCACTAGAAGCGGAACTTCCCCAAACGTTTGGCGGATAAGAAGGATGGCAAAGTGAAGAAAGGCATATTTGATATACAGTTATTGATATGTACCTTACCAATGTTTGTAGTAGCCCCTGGGTATTTTATACTTGTTTAGTTGCTAAGATTAGTAACTCGAAACAGGAGTTACAGAATAAACAGAGACTAGTTGAGGGTGAAGTGACGATGTGTGTTGGAAGTGGTTCCAAGACTGATATGATCATCACCGCACACTGCTTATAATTTCGGGATTAGAGTTGAACCTAAATAAATGTTATTTGGTGTTTGTGTTAAAGCATGAATATGATTAGATCATGTTTATTGCAATACAATTATTCATTTAAGACAGAGAATAATTGTTATTCTATTTACATGAATAAAACCTTCTATGGTCATACACCCAATGTTGATGGTTTATTGAATCTCGATCATGGTGATACACATATTTATAATATTGATGCCAAAAGATGCAAAGTTGATAATGATAGTGCAACTTATTTGTGGCACTGCCGTTTAGGTCATATTGGTGTAAAGCGCATGAAGAAACTCCATGCTGATGGGCTTTTGGAATCACTTGATTATGAATCATTTGATATTTGCGAATCGTGCCTTATGGGAAAGATGACTAAAACTCCGTTCTTCAAAACAATGGAACGAGCTAATGACTTATTGGAAATAATACATACCGATGTATGCGGTCCGATGAGTGTTGAGGCTCGTGGCAGGTATCATTATTTTCTAACCTTCACAGATGATTTGAGCAGATATGGGTATATCTACTTAATGAAACACAAGTCTGAAACATTTGAAAAGTTCAAAGAATTTCAGAGTGAAGTGGAGAATCATTGTAACAAGAAAATAAAGTTTCTATGATCTGATCATGGAGGTAAATATTTGAGTTACGAGTTTGGCCTTCATTTAAAACAATGTGGAATAGTTTCACAGCTCACGCCACGTGGAACACCACAGCGTAATGGTGTGTCCGAACGTCGTAACCGCACATTATTAGATATGGTGCGATCTATGTCTCATACCGACTTACCACTATTGTTTTGGGATTATGCATTAGAGACATCTGCATTCACATTAAACAGGGCACCTTCAAAATCTGTTGAGAAGACACCATATGAACTATGGTTTGGCAACAAACTTAAGCTGTCGTTTTTTAAAGATTGGGGATGTGATGCTTATGTGAAAAAGTGTAGCGATCAGACCTCAAACAGTCTGATCTCTGTGCTTTAGTGTCATCCCTGGATCAGTAATGCTGACATGCACATTACTTGAAGGATTTATAACAGAGTAGCAATCACACACTTATTACATCGAATGTCTCCAAAAGAGAACTTATTACAATGAATATGGCTTAAGGCCATCTAATAACGATAATAGCGGGAGGCTTGGAAGATAAGTGAGTCCATCAACTCCAACGGCATCACCGAGTATAGAACCACGACCTAAGGCACCTTACTCGTCGTCTGAAAAGTCTGCAACATGAACATTGCAGCCCAAAAATGGGTCAACACATGGATTATGCTGGCAATGTAACACATAGAGAGTAATGAAAGAATAAAGCTACACTAAATGCATAATATGGCTGGTGGAAAGCTCTATGGTTACTGTTTTGCATAAAGCCAATTTTTCCCTACTGCAAAGGAATAAATTTTCTTTAACTATCATGGTGGTTGTTAAACATTGAGAATGGTTGGCAGCATTCTATCCCAATTAAGCATCATCATTAAAACCCAACAATATTAATTAAACTAACATGATGAGATTCACATGATAATGCAAGTACTAGATACTCAAGATGTCCATAACCGGGGACACGGCTAACCATGATTAGTTTATACACTCTGTAGAGGTTTGCGCACTTTACCCCACAAGACTCGATCTCCTCCGTTTGGGATTCTCGCACTACATGATGTTTGAGAAACGGATGACTGAGACATAGTCTTTCAGAAGTGCTAGCACCTTACGATCGGGTAGACAGTACCAACCTACATCCCCTACATCTGCTAGTCTACCACTATAAGAGTTTGCACAACTTAGTAAACTATGCTAGAGCCCATAGTAGCTTGTGGCTGCACATGGAAGTTTCTAGCATGAATAATCTCATGATCCCTTTGAGCCTGGGTGGCGGTCCATAAAGAAAATAGGCAATCGCTAGAATACACAGGTGCCTCAATCCACCCAGATGTGTGTTTAAGTTACCACCTTAAATAAACCATTAAATTAACAATCTCACATCTGTCATGGATACACTCACCCAATCCACGTCTACTAGCATAGCATGGCATAATAAGCAAACGTAGAGTAACTCTCAGGGGTTTGATAATAAAACAGGTGATAGGTACTACCTCATCTACTTCCCAAAACCCACATATTAATCAGATCCTAACCATGTAATTGTTTGAGGGTTGATCTAATGCAATAAAACTGGGTAGTAAAGAGGTATGATCAAAGTGTTACTTGCCTTGCTGATGATCCGCGAAACCTAGAGATTCAAAGTAGCAAGTGACGCACTCCGGGTACTCTATCGCAAACAAACAAGCATACAGTAAGTACTCATCTAATGCACGGGTAAATCTGAAATGAGAGAATCTAACCAGAAAGTTCAACTTAAGAACTCCGGTTTGCAAAAAGAATCAAATCGAACAAAGCAACGAAAGTCAAACGGTGAAAGAAACAAGCTTCGTTTACTAATCTGTATCTAAGTCAAAATTTTACAGTAGCAAAACTTGTTTGAGTTGGTTAAACGGAAAGAGGGTTTCGAGACGAAACTCGAGGCGCTTGAAGCGCCTGATTCCGATAAACGGGCGAAAAGTTATACTAGAACGAAAATGGGATTAGAAATCGCGATCAGAAATAACCGCGGAAAATCCGAGAAAAAGAAAAACTGATGAATAGATTAACGAACGAACGTTTGTTAACTGAAACTAAACGGCGAATTTGTTCGTTAAAACGAACGAATGGGCGAATGCTCGCTAAATAAATAAACCAAAATATAAAACCGATATATTAAAAAAATGAATCTAGGGTTTCTAAAGAAAAACCGGATCAGGTTTAAAAAAAATTTGGACCACGGCAGCAGCGGCGGTTACTACCTCTGGCTCGGCTCCAGCGGGGGCTCCGGCGGCTCCGGCGGGGCGGCGGGACGACGCGGGGTGGCGGGGCTGCGGCGGGAGGCGGCGGTGGCGGCTCCTGGCGGCAGCGCTAGGCGGCGGCGGGTCGGCGGCGGCGGCGGTGACTGCTGCGGCTGGCGGCGGGGCGGGTCGGGTGGCGGCGGCGGGGTATTTAAGAGGGGGGGCCTCGGCCGGCTTGGGGAAGGGGCAAGGCGGCGGCGGCTTGGGGTCGGACTCTCCGAGTCCGGCGGCGACACGACAGCGGGAGGCGCTGGCGCTGGCGCGGGCCGGCCTGGCTCGGTTGGGCCTTCGGCCCAGTCAGGCGCGGAGATTTTTTTTTAAATAATTCCGCCGAACTAAGAAAAATCCTAGAAAATAAATAAAAATCTAAAAATGCCAAAACAAATTTTCGCCGTCTAAATAAAATATTTAGAACAAGATGAACATTTTCTTGGCCCTAAAATGCAATTTTGAAAACATGCACTTTTTCCTAAATTCAAATAAAATAGCAAAAACTCCAAAATAAAACTTATTTTATTTTTTTATTAAATCCTCAATATTTCTTTATTTTGGGAAAGTCATTTTATTCCCGCTCTCATATTTTTATAACCGTAATAATTGAAGATAAAATAAATAAAATCAAATGATCCTATTTTCAAAATTCGAGAAAACTCAAATATGAAAATAACGAAATCCCCAACTCTCTCCGAGGGTCCTTGAGTTGCTTAGAATTTCTAGGATCAAACCAAAAGCAAATAAAAAATATGATATGCATTGATGATCTAGTGTATAACATTCCAAATTGAAAATTTGGGATGTTACAAACCTACCCCCCTTAAGATGAATCTCGCCCTCGAGATTCGGGTTGGCTAGAAAATAGGTGAGGCATCAGATCTTCCTCTCGCTCCCAGGTGGCTTCATCCTCGGTGTGGTGGCCCCACTGAACTTTGCAAAACTTGATAACCTTGCTGCGGGTGACTCGGCTGGCATACTCAAGAATCTTGACTGGTTTCTCCTCATAGGTCAAATCACTGTCCAACTGAATCGCTTCCAGCGGCACTGTATCTCTCAGCGGTATATCAGCCATCTCCGCGTGGCACTTCTTCAACTGGGAAACGTGGAATACATCGTGAACTCCTGACAATCCTTCGGGCAATTCCAACTTGTAGGCAACTTCTCCCATACGCTCCAAAACTTTGTATGGTCCTACAAAACGTGGCGCTAACTTTCCCTTAACTCCAAAGCGCTTAACTCCTCGTGGAGATACTCGAAGATAAACTCTGTCTCCGACTTCGTAAACCGTCTCCTTGCGTTTAGAATCTGCATAACTCTTCTGCCTGGACTGGGCTACCTTGAGCCTATCGCGAATCAATTTCACCTTCTGTTCAGACTCCTTAATCAAATCCGGTCCAAACAACTGGCGGTCTCCAACTTCATCCCACGACAATGGGGTCATGCACCACCTTCTGTACAAGGCTTCGAAAGGGTCCATCTTCAAACTGGATTGATAACTGTTGTTGTAAGAGAACTCTGCATATGGCAAATTGTCGTCCCAACTAGATCCATAATCTAGCACACAAGCTCTCAACATATCCTCCAAAATCTGATTGACTCTCTCGGTCTGTCCATCTGTCTGCGGGTGAAAAGTTGTACTGAACTCTAGCCTGGTACCCAAAGTTTCGTGCAACTGATTCCAGAACTTTGAGGTAAACTGGGTTCCTCTATCTGATACAATGCTCCTCGGAACTCCATGCAGACATACGGTCCTGGTCATGTATATATTTGCCAACTTAGCACTGGTGTAAGTGGTCTTCACTGGTATGAAATGAGCTACCTTCGTTAAACGATCGACTACAACCCAAATCGAGTCGTAGCCTGAAGGAGTCCTAGGTAATCCCGTAATGAAATCCATGCCTAACTTATCCCACTTCCATTCGGGTATTGGCAATGGCTGTAACAATCCTGCTGGCTTCTGATGCTCTGCCTTTACTCTCTGACATACATCACAAACTGCTACATACTCTGCAATATCCTTCTTCATTCCGGTCCACCAGAAAGTATCCTTCAAATCTAAATACATCTTGGTATTTCCTGGGTGAATCGAATATGGTGAATCATGGGCCTCTTGCAGAATCAACTTCCTGATCTCCGGGTCATTAGGCACATAAACACGGTCTTCAAACCATAGGGTATCGTGCTCATCCTCACGAAATCCTTTAGCTTTTCCTTTGCTCATCTTATCCTTTATGGAGGCAATCTCCTTGTCAGTCTTCTGAGCTTCTCTGATCTTATCCATCAAAGTAGACTGAATCTCCAATGCTGCTAAATAGCCTCTCGGAACTATCTCCAAACATAGCTCACAAAGGTCCTTGGCTAACTCCTTCGGTAAATCTCCGGTCATTAGTGTGTTGACATGGCTCTTACGGCTCAACGCATCGGCTACTACGTTAGCCTTTCCGGGATGATAATGCAATCTCATATCATAATCCTTGATGAGCTCCAACCATCTCCTTTGCCTGAGATTCAGCTCCTTCTACGTGAAAATATACTTCAAACTCTTGTGATCCGTGTACACTTCACAATGGTTTCCAATGAGAAAATGTCTCCAAGTCTTCAATGCATGCACTACGGCTGCTAACTCCAAATCATGGGTGGCATAATTTAACTCATGAGGTTTCAGCTGTCGTGAAGCATACGAAACAACTCTTCCCTCCTGCATAAGCACTGCTCCAAGTCCTTGACGTGAAGCGTCGCAATACACCTCGTAATCCTTGCTCTGATCTGGCAGAATCAACACTCGCGAGGTAACCAAACGTTTCTTCAACTCCTGGAAACTGGCCTCACATTCCTCAGTCCATTTGAACTTGGTATCCTTCTTCAACAACTCCGTCATGGGCTTTGCAATCTTCGAGAAATTCTCAATAAATCTCCGGTAGTATCCTGCCAGCCCAAGAAAACTCCGGATCTCTCCAACTGTCGTTGGTGCTACCCAATTTGTCACAGTGACAACCTTGGTGGGATCTACTGCTATTCCTTCTCCGGATATGACATGTCCGAGGAATCCAACTTCCTTCAACCAAAACTCACATTTGCTGAACTTGGCGTATAACTGATGTTCTCTGAGTTTCTCAAGTACGAAACGCAAATGCTCCTTATGCTCCTCTTCGTTCTTCGAGTAGACCAAAATATCATCAATGAACACCACGACGAACTTATCCAAAAAGTCCATAAACACCTTGTTCATCATGTTCATGAAATAGGCAGGTGTGTTAGTCAGACCAAATGACATAACGGTGTACTCATACAGCCCATACCTAGTGGTAAAAGCCGTCTTAGGTATATCCTTCTCTCGAATCTTCAACTGATGGTATCCTGATCGCAAATTGATCTTGGAAAATACCTTAGCTCCTTGCAATCGGTCAAATAGATCATTGATCATCGGCAGTGGGTACTTGTTCTTGATTGTTACTGCATTCAGTCCTCAATAATCAACAACCATCCTCAATGATCCGTCCTTCTTCTCCACTAGAAGTACTGGTGATCCCCAAGGAGAAGAACTTGGGAGAATATATCCTTTATCCAGTAACTCTTTAATCTGCTTCTTAATCTCTTCCAAATCCTTTGCAGGCATTCTGTGTGTTCTCTTAGATATTGGCCCTATGCCTCGCAAAAGCTCAATCAAAAACTCAATGTCTCTATCCGGTGGCATGCCTGGCAACTCCTCTGGAAATACGTCAGGGAAATCCTTCACCACTGGTACTTCCTCCTGCACAACTCCTGATAAGTAATTTACTTGAGTCCTCTTCGGCACATGCCGGGATACATACTTGAGCCTTCTTCCTTCTAGCGTTGTAAGAAAAATTGTCTTACTGGCGCATTCAATGTTCCCTCCATACTTCGATAACCAATCCATGCCTAATATCACATCCAATCCTTGCGATTCCAAAACTATTAGTTCTGAGGGAAACACGTAGTTACCAATCCTTAATGGCAACCGATCACACCATAGACTAGCCCTATACTCTGCTCCAGGCGAGGTTACTAACATGGGTGACCTAAGGGCTTGGGTTGGCAGTTTATACTTATCCACAAATCCCCTTGAGATGTATGGATGCGATGCACCAGTATCAAAAAGAACGAGTGCAGTAAATGACTTAACCAAAAACTTACCTATTACTGCATCTGGCTGAGCTTCAACCTCCTCCACGTTAACGTGGTTCACTTGTCCCCTATTTAAAGGGTTCGGCTTCTTCCCTGAGCTTCCATTGCCATTTCCATTCTGGGCTTCAGGACATTCATTGGCATAATGTCCAGTTTTCTGACACTTATAGCAAGTGATTTGGCTCAGGTCTCTCTTGGCTGGGGTTGACGGGTTGGTACGGTTCTGGCCGTTGCTTCCTCCATTCCCGTTACCATTCTTGGGGCCATTATGATTGTGTGAGCTACCTCCTCCATGGGTATGCTGGAAATGTCCTTCCGATTTCGTGGTAAATCGTGGCTTCTGCTGAGCTCCAGAATTGTACTTCCCTTGTCCATACTTCCTCTTGCGGTTTTCAATCTGCTGCTGCTTCCCTTCAATCATAAGAGCACGGTCTACCAACTCCTGGTAGTTGTTGAAAGTTGCTACCATCAACTGCATGCTCAGCTCATCATTCAGTCCTTCCAGAAACTTCTCCTGCTTAGCTGCATCGGTAGCAACGTCATTAGGGGCATAACGTGCTAATTTACTAAAATCATCCACATACTGGCCAACTGTCCGTCCTCCTTGGCGCAAGTTGTGAAACTCACGCTTCTTCATGGCCATAGCTCCTGCTGAAACATGGGCAGTACGGAAAGCCTGCTGAAATTGATCCCATGTGACAGTGTCAATAGGATAAGTGGCTGTGAAATTCTCCCACCATGATGATGCGGGTCCTTCCAGCTGATGTGCGGCAAAACGCACCCTCTCCACATCTGTGCATCCTGCAGTGGTCAACTCCCTTGCTGTCTTGCGGAGCCAATCATCTGCAACAATCGGCTCGGTTCTACTGGAGAACACCGGCGGATTCAGCCTAAGAAAACGGGTTAAGTAATCAACAGGTGGTGGTGGTGGTGGGTTGTTGTTGTTGTTGTTCCCCTGATTCTGATTCTGGACTAGCAACTGCATCAAGGCATTTTGCTGCTGGATCAACTGAGTGAGCTCCGGTGGGAAAGCAAATCCATTGTCACATCTCGGAGGCATCTAAGGGTTTAGAAAAGATGAGAATATAGAATAGAATGAGGTCTAGAGGGAAAACACTACCCATATGCACATGAGACAAATGCAAACAAAATCACTTCATTCAATCAAGCAAGGGCATACAACGGTCTATCTATCGTTACAAAAGTGCTCGGACTATACTAGATACATGGGGGAATACTACTACTGTTATGGTGGTCGACTAGAAAAACTGCTCCGATGAAGACTCCATGATATCTGCTCCAGCTTCATCAACATAGTCATCATCGCTATCGTCTGGGACCGAGTCGGTGTCGTCGATGATGATGTAGTTCTCTGGACAGGTGCAATCTTCATCTTCTCCTCCAGTTGCGGGAAATCCCATGAATACTTTTAGCTTCTTCTTCAGATCATCGTTCTTCTCCACTAGTGTTGCTATTTCCTCCTCATATCCATCGCGTGTAGACTTGAGTTCTTCCTCCAGCTCCGTGATCTTGGTCATGGCCTTCTTCAGGTCTATCATGCCTGCGCACATCTGGTTCTCCTGGCGTCGAATGTGCTTGTTTAACTCCTGGATGAAAGCTGCAATTGATCTATCCTTCCTGGTGCTGATCATCTCCCATTGCTCATCTCGGCGCCCACGAATCTGGTAGATAGTATCCTTGAGATCCTTGTGGTAAACTTCTCCAATACGTCCCATTGTGATGTGGGCTGCCATGCTCTTTCCTAGACTTCAGGTTGGTGCATCAAAGCAAAACTCGATGGGCTCAGTGACGGGCATGAACGTCCTTCCTGGAACTTGAACTTGAATCATCCAACGCTCCTCTTCAGGTAAAGTGGCGTTGTAGGTCCCGGTGAAGCTTGGTACTCTAATTTTCAGGTATCTAGTGACTTCCTTCAAGTGACGTCCAGAGGGTGTATCTTCATCTGGTTGCGTGAACTTGTTCCTTGCATCTGCCATCCTAAAAGAGTAGAAAAGATGAGGAGTCAGAAATGAGAAGAGAGAATAGTGATCTAGGGTTTTAGCTTAGTGGTCGTGTCCTATAGTCAGGGTGTGCTCTGATACCATCTTGTAGCGACCAGACCTCAAACAGTCTGATCTCTGTGCTTTAGTGTCATCCCTAGATCGGTAATGCTGACACACACAGTACTTGAAGGATTTATAAAAGAGTAGCAATCACACACTTATTACATCGAATGTCTCCAAAAGAGAACTTATTACAATAAATATGGCTTAAGGCCATCTAATAACGATAACAGCGGAAGGCTTGGAAGATAAGTGAGTCCATCAACTCCAACGACATCATTGAGTATAGAACCACGACCTAAGGCACCTTACTCGTCGTTTGAAAAGTCTGCAACATGAATGTTGCAGCCCGAAAGTGGGTCAACACATGGAATATGCTGGCAATGTAACACATAGAGAATAATGAAAGAATAAAGCTACACTACATGCATAATATGGCTGGTGGAAAGCTCTATGGTTACAGTTTTGCATAAAGCCAATTTGTCCCTACTGCAAAGGAATAAATTTTATTTAACTATCATGGTGGTTGTTAAACATTGAGAATGGTTGACAGCATTCTCAATCCCAATTAAGCATCATCATTAAAACCCAACAATATTAATTAAAGTTACATGATGAGATTCACATGATAATCCAAGTACTAGATACTCAAGATGTCCATAACCGGGGATACGGCTAACCATGATTAGTTTATACACTCTGCAGAGGTTTGCGCACTTTTCCCCACAAGACCCGATCTCCTCTGTTTGGGATTCTCGCACTACATGATGTTTGAGAAAGGGATGACCGAGACATTGTCTTTCAGAAGCGCTAGCACCTTACGATCGGGTAGACAGTACCAACCTACATCCCCTACATCTGCTAGTCTACCACTGTAAGAGTTCGCACGACTTAGTCAACTATGCTAGAGCCCATAGTAGCTTGTGGCTGCACACGGAAGTTTCTAGCATAAATAATCTCATGATCCCTTTGAGCCTGGGTGGCGGTCCATAAAGAAAACAGGCAATCGCTGGAATACCCAGGTGCCTCAATCCACCCAGATGTGTGTTTAAGTTACCACCTTAAATAAACCATTAAATTAACAATCTCACATCTGTCATGGATACACTCAACCAATCCACGTCTACTAGCATAGCATGGCATAATAAGCAAACATAGAGTAACTCCCAGGGGTTTGATAATAAAACAGGTGATAGGTACTACCTCATCTACTTCCCAAAACCCACATATTCAGATCCTAACCATGCAATTGTTTGAGGGTTGATCTAATGTAATAAAAATGGATAGTAAAGAGGTATGATCAAAGTGTTACTTGCCTTGTTGATGATCCGCGAAGCCTAGAGACTCAAAGTAGCAAGCGGCGCACTCCGGGTACTCTAACGCAAACAAACAAGCATACAATAAGTACTCATCTAATGCACGGGCAAAACTCAAATAAGAGAATTTAACCAGAAAGTTCACATTAAGAACTCCGGTTTGCAAAAAGAATCAAATCGAATGAAGCAACGAAAGTCAAACGGCGAAAGAAACAAGCTTCGTTTACTAATCTGGATCTAATTCAAAATTTTACATTAGCAATTTTTTTTGAGTTGCTTAAACGGAAAGAGGGTTTCGAGACTAAACTCTAGGCGCTTGAATCGCATGATTCCGATAAACGCGTGAAAAGTTATACTAGAATGAAAATCGGATCAGAAATAACCGCGGAAAATCCAAGAAAAAGAAAAATTGATGAACAGATTAATGAACGAACGTCCATTAACTGAAACTAAACGGCGAATTCATTCATTAAAACGAACGAACGGGTGAACGCTCGCTAAATAAATAAACCAAAAAAAAAACCGATCTATTAAAAAACGAGTCTAGGGTTTCTAAAGAAAAACTGGATCGGGTTTTAAAAAAAACGGACCACGGCGGCGGCGGCGGTTACTACCTTCGGCTCGGCTCCGGCGGGGCCTCCAGCAGCTCCGGCGGGGCGGCGGGACGACGCGAGGTGGCGGGGCTGCGGCGGCGGCGCTAGGCGGCGACGGCGGTGGCTCGGCGACGGCGGCGACGACTGTTGCGGCTGGCGACAGGGCGGGTCGGGTGGCGGGGTGGGTGGCGGCGGCGGGGTATTTAAGAGGGGGGGGCTCGGCCGACTTGGAGAAGGGGCAAGGCGGCGGCGCTTGGGGTCGGACTCTGCGAGTCCAGAGGCAACACGGCGGCGGGAGGCGTTGGCGCTGGCGCAGGCCGGCCTGGCTCGGCTGGGCCTTCAGCCGAGTCGGGCGCGGAGATTTTTTTTAAAATAATTCCGCCGAACTAAGAAAAATCCTAGAAAATAAATAAAAAGCTAAAAATGCCAAAACAAATTTTCACCGTCTAAATAAAATATTTAGAACAAGACAAACATTTTCTTGGCCCTAAAATGCAGTTTTGAAAACGTGCAATTTTTCCTAAATTCAAATAAAATAGCAAAAAATCCAAAATAAAACTTATTTGATTTTTTTATTAAATCCTCAATATTTCTTTATTTTGGGATAGTCATTTTATTCCCTCTCTCATATTTTTATAATCGAAATAATTGAAGATAAAATAAATAAAATCAAATGATCCTATTTTCAAAATTCGAGAAAACTCAAATATGAAAATAATGAAATCCCCAACTCCCTCCGAGGGTCCTTGAGTTGCTTAGAATTTCTAGGATCAAACCAAAAGCAAATAAAAAATATGATATGCATTGATGATCTAGTGTATAACATTCCAAATTGAAAATTTGGGATGTTGCAAAAAGTTTCAACCTGATAAGCTCGATCCCAAAATCAGAGAAATGTGTCTTCATAGGATACCCAAAAGAAACTGTTGGGTACACCTTCTATCACTGATCCAAAGGTAAGATATTCGTTGCTAAGAATGGATCCTTTCTAGAGAAGGATTTCTCTCGAAAGAAGTGAGTGGGAGGAAAGTAGAACTTGATGAGGTAATTGTACCTTCTCCCAAATTGGAAAGTAGTTCATCACAGAAATCAGTTCCAGTGATTCCTACACCAATTAGTGAAGAAGCTAATGATGATGATCATGAAACTTCAGATCAAGTTACTACCGAACCTCGTAGGTCAACCAGAGTACGGTCCGCACCAGAGTGGTACAGTAATCCTATTATGGAAGTCATGTTACTAGACCATGATGAACCTACGAACTATGAGGAAGCGATGATGAGCCCAGATTCCGTGAAATGGCTTGAGGCCATGAAATTTGAGAGGGGATCCATGTATGAGAAGAAAGTGTGGACTTTGGTGGACTTGCCCGATGATCGGCAAGCCATAGAAAACATATGGATCTTCAAGAGGAAGACGGACGCTGATAGTAGTGTTACTATCTACAAAGCTCGACTTGTCGTAAAAGTTTTTCGACAAGTTCAAGGTGTTGACTACAATGAGATTTTCTCAACTCTAGCGATGCTTAAATCCGTCCGAATCATGTTAACAATTGCCATATTTTATGAAATCTAGCAAATGGATGTCAAAACTGCATTCCTTAAATGGATATTTCTTAAAGAAGAGTTTTATATGATGCAACCAAAAGGTTTTGTCGATCCTAAAAGTACTAACAAGGTGTGCAAGCTCCAGCGATCCATCTATGGACTAGTGCAAGCATCTCGGAGTTGGAATATATGCTTTGATGAGTTGATCAAAGCATATAGTTTTATACAGACTTGCGGTGAAGCCTGTATTTATAAGAAAGTGAGTGGGAGCACTACAACCTTTCTGATAAGTATATGTGAATGACATATTGTTGATCGGAAATGATGTAGAATTTTCTGGAAAGCATAAAGGAGATTTTGAAAGGAGATTCTCAAAGAAAGACCTCGGTGAAGCTGCTTACATATTGGGCAGCAATATCTATAGAGATAGATCAAGACGCTTGATAAGATTATTCAATGAGTACATACCTTGACAAGATTTTGAAAGAGTTCAAAATGGATTAGTCAAAGAAGGAGTTTTTTCCTGTATTACAAGGTGTAAAGTTGAGTAAGACTCAAAGCCCGACCACGACAGACGATAGAAAGAGAATAGAAGTCATTCCCTATACCGCAATCATAGGTTCTATAAAGTATGCCATGCTATGTACCAGACCAGTTGTGTGCCTTGCTATCAGTTTGGCAAGGGAGTACGATAGTGATCCAGGAGTGGATCACTATATAGCGGTCAACGTTATCCTTAGTTACCTAAGAGGACTAAGGAAGTATTTCTCTGTTATGGAGGTGATAAAGAGTTCGTCGTAAAGAGTTGCGTCGATGTAAGCTTTACACCAGTCCAGATGACTCTGAGTCTCAATCTGGATACATATTGAAAGTGGGAGCAATTAGCTAGAGTAGCTCCATGCAGAGCATTGTAGACATAGAAAATTTGCAAAATACATACGACTCTGAATTTGGCAGACCCGTTGACTAAACTTCTCTCACAAACAAAACATGATCACACCTTAGTACTCTTTGGGTGTTAATCACATAGCGATATGAAATTGATTATTGACTCTAGTACACCCTTTGGTTGTTGGTCACATGGCGATGTGAACTATGAGTGTTAATCACATACAGATGTGAACTATTGGTGTTAAATCACATGGCGATGTGAACTAGATTATTGACTCTAGTGCAAGTGAGAGACTGAAGGAAATATGCCCTAGAGGCAATAATAAAGTTGTTATTTATATTTCCTTATGTCATGATAAATGTTTATTATTCATGCTAGAATTGTATTAACTGGAAACTTAGTACATGTGTGAATACATAGACAAAACAAAGTGTCCCTAGTATGCCTCTACTTGACTAGCTCGTTAATCAAAGATGGTTATGTTTCCTGACCATAGATATGTGTTGTCATTTGATGAACGGGATCACATCATTAGAGAATGATGTGATGGACATGACCCATCCGTTAGCTTAGCATTATGATCGTTACAGTTTCATTGCTACTACTTTCTTCATGACTATACATGTTCCTCAAACTATGAGATTATGCAACTCCCGAATACCGAAGGAACACCTTGTGTGCTATCAAACATCGCAACATAACTAGGTGATTATAAAGATGCTCTATAGGTGTCTCCAAAGGTGTTGGTTGGGTTGGCATAGATCGAGAATAGGATTTTTCATTCCGTGTATCAGAGAGGTATCTCTGGGCCCTCTCGGTAGTGCTCATCATTATAAGCCTTGCAAGCAATGTGACTAATGAGTTAGTTGCGGGATGAAGCATTACAGAACGAGTAAAGAGACTTGCCGGTAACGAGATTGAACTAGGTATGATGATACCGACGATCAAATCTCGGGCAAGTAACATACCGATGAGAAAGGGAACAAAGTATGTTGTTATGCGGTTTGATTGATAAAGATCTTCGTCGAATATGCAGGAGCCAATATGAGCATCCAGGTTCCGCTCTTGGTTATTGATCGAAGATGTGTCTCGGTCATGTCTACATAGTTCTCAAACCCGTATGGTCTGCACGCTCAACGTTCGATGACGATTTGTATTATGAGTTATGTGTTTTTTATGACAGAGGTTTGTTCATAGTCCCGAATGAGATTACAGTTGCAACGAGGAGTCTCGAAATGGTCGACACATAAAGATTGATATATTGGAAGGCTATGTCGAACACCAGAAAGGTTTTGGAAAGGTTCGGGCATTTTTCGGAGTATCGGGAGGTTACCGGAAGCCCCTGGTGGATTAATGGGCCTTCATGGGCCCTAGTGGAAGGGAGGAGGCAGCGGCCAGGTGGAGGTGCGCGCCCCACCTAGCCCAAACCGAATTGGACTAGGGGAGGGGGTGCGACCCCCCTTTGCTCTTTCTCCTCCACCTCTTTCCCTCTCTCCCCCTCTTGGAAAAGGAAGGGGACTCGAACTAGGATTGGGAATCCTAGTTGAACTCCCCCTATAGGCAGGCCCCTCCTTGGCCGGCTTCCTCCTCCTCCCTCCTTTATATACGGGGGCAGGGGGCACCCCAAAGAACAACAGACAATCTCTTAGCCGTGTGCGGTGCCCCCCTCCACAGTTTAACACCTCAGTCATATCATCGTAGCGCTTAGGCGAAGCCCTGCGCCGGTAACTTCATCATCACCATCGCCACGCCGTCGTGCTGACGGAACTCTCCCTCATCCTCAACTGGATCAAGAGCTCGAGGGACATCATCGTGCTGATCGTGTGCTAAACACGGAGGTGCCGTATGTTCGGTACTTGGATCGGTTGGATCGTGAAGACGTTCGACTACATCAACCGCGTTACTAAACGTTTCCGCTTTCGGTCTACAAGGGTACGTGGACACACTCTCCCGTATCGTTGTTATGCATCTCCTAGATAGATCTTGCGTGACCATAGGAAAGTTTTTGAATTACTACGTTCCCCAACACCAATAAGATTAACCTCAGCATTTGGGTCATTCCAATGTAAGATGCTTCTCACTTTCACTACAAGATCATCAAAGCTTGGACTTGTGTCAAAAACCATAGCCTCTTCCCCTTCATCGTGTTTTCCATTCATAAATGTCGTCTTGGCCAAATAATGAATATTTACGAGCTTATGCATCTAAGGACAATGGAAACAATAAAGTCATCCATATATGTCATCCAACCAATTCAAATGCAGCAATAACATAATTTATGCACACATTGGACAAAAAAGTTCTATTCATAGTTAACTTCATCTTAACCTTAACCATAACCCTAACCATAACTATAATCCTAACCCTAACCCTAGCACTAACCCCTCACATTACCACTATAACCCCTAACCCAAGGCAAGCACAAACATAGCCATAAATGCATCATAAATGCACACAACAAGATCAACACCTAGGGTTTGCAATAAATTGAGAAAATGCACACAAAACCAAGATTTCAACCAATCAAAATGAGGGGAATTGAGAGAGGTACCTTGGGGGATGAAAATGTTGCGGATCCATCGGTGAAATCTCAAGCAAACAGAGTGGATCTAGGGGGTGTTTGGGTGGGGGGGAGACAGAGGGGAAGAGCTCACCACAGGTAAGAAGAAGAATGGGGAAGAAGAGTGGTTGTGGGGCCCACACACCATCCCCTCCCAACCTTATCCACCCCAGGAGCCTATCGCCAGGGCCACTAGCGGTAGGTGTTAGTAGCGCACCGCCAGGGTCTGTGGCGGTAGGCCCCCTTTGCCACGTCAGCTGCAGCTGACGGCCAGGCGTCGTCCCGTCACCTACCGCCAGGGACCCCGACGATAGGGTGTAGGGGGGCTACCGCTAGGACCCCTGTCGGTAGGCAAAAGGGTCAGATTCCATTTTTTTCCAAACAGGGGTCAGATCCCAAAATTACACCCAAAAAGGGTCAAAGCACAAAATTTTGCCTCGAGAGTGGCGTCCGTGCGTTTGGGCGAGAGGGAGAGAAACCTAAGGCGCGACACTCTCCGACACGTGGGGCCCGAATGCAGCGACGTTGAGGGCCATGGCCCCCTGTTGGGCTCACGTTTAATTTTGTTTCGAGCAAAGTATTCTGGGCTCACGTAAGCGGATCAAAACATCTACACTGCGTGCCTCGTCTTCAGTGTAGGCCGGCCCATTTCGTGCCCCCACCAATTTTGAGAAGTTTCTAGAACCTTCGATGAATCGGATTTCTCTTTTTATTTAATTTTTTCTCTTGTTCTCTTTCCTCTTTTCATTTTATTTTATGATAATATTTTTTATTCTTTCTTTTTATTTTTTTTACTTTTCTTGTATGTGTTTTTAATTTTTCTTTCTCTTTCCTTTTTTCTTCCTTTTCCTTTTTCCAAGTTCCTAAAGTTAATTTCAAATTCGTAAACTTTTTTCAAAATGATGAACAATTTACGAATTCATGAACTTTTTTTTACAACTCACGAACACATTTCTACTTCACGAAATCTTTTTGCAGTTGTGAACATTTTTTCAAATTTGTGAACTGTTTCCGAAACTCACGAAGATTGTCTTAGCATTTTCTGACACTGTCGAACATTTTATTAAATTTATGAATATTTTTTTAATACGTGACAAAATTTGGAATCCGCAAAAGAGAGGTTCATGGACATTTTTTTTCAACTTCAGCACATTTTCTTAAAAGTAGTGAACATGTTTTGTATTCAAGACCATATTTTGAACTTCGAGAACATTTTTTTAAAGTCACTACATTTTTTAAAATTGTGATTTTTTTTGAATTAGCAAACCATTTTGAAATTCATGAACATTTCTAAAATTCATGATTTTTTTAATTCGCAATTGTTTTATAAATTCACGAACATTCTTCTAAATTCACAACCATTTTGAGAATTTATGAACATTTAAAAAAAGGAAAAGAAAAAAGAAAAAATGCGAGCATTCAAGTTCGTGAATTGTTCTTTTTTTTGAAAGCTCGAATGTTTTCTCAAAAAAATACAAAAAGAGAAAGAAAATGTATTTGAAAAAAAATGGTAGCCCCTGCCTGTAGTGGGCCGCCCCAAAGTATGTGGATGGGTGCGCGTTTACTCGTCCCCCCCCCCCACCGCCGCACAAGCCGGGGAATAGAAGCACTTGTGTGTGTGTGTGTGTGTGTGTGTGTGTGTGTGTGTGTGTGTGTGTGTGTGTGTGTGTGTGTGTGTGTGTGTGTGGATCAGTTATCTAACGGGTTCCCCTTCGGTCTCCTACAAAAGTTACTTCTAGGGCTTTTGGAGCGCATCAAGTGCTGCACAATGTGTCCCGCACGGGTGCATCCTCAGAATTTTTGTTTTACACTATATCCGGGTTTTCGGATTTCCTTTTCTCAGTTTCCCTACGTTGTGCTGATTTTTTGGGAAGCCGTGCTATTCTGCGAGAAATAGGACCTGTTCTTTTGCGAGAAACAGTCTGCTACATGAAAGAGAGAAAAGCACGAATGTATTTCCCCAAAAAAGGAAAAGTACATCATGTGCTTCTCAGAAAATGGAAAAGCTACCACTTCCCCCAAAAAGAAGAAGCACAACCTATGCTTCAACAAAAAGCACAACTCTGCTTCCCGAAAAGGGAAAAGCACAGGATGTGCTACCGCGACAAGCAAAAGTATGCTTCTCGGAAAGGGAAAATCACAATTGCACTTCCCAAAAAAGTGAAAACACACAACCGGGCTTTCGGGTTACCTTTGTCGGTTTCATTTTTCTGGTTATAGATTTCATTTTTTGTTTTCTCTTTTTTTGTGATAAAAGGAACACTCGTTGAAACCTATAAACATGAGATCTAGTTTTGAAGATCTCAACGCGAGAAATCCAACAATGTAAACGGTTCGTAATTTGGAGCAAAATTCAATCGATTAAACATTTCAAGAAACAAATCTAAGAAAAAAAAAGGGAAACTCACAAGTACTGATAAGTGGCGCACATGCAAACTTGTGAGTAATAGAGAAGGTGGGGAGTGACCTTTGCAAGGGGTACCCCATAATTACTGATTTCGGTGTAAGTACGTGGTAGGGCGTAGCCAAAAGCACCAGAGGATTCGTTTTTTCTAGTTTTTGTTCCCATGTATTTTTATTTTCTCTATTTTCTATTTATATTTATAAAAATTCTTAATATTTATATTTAGTGAAAAACTAGATTTACTTTTTTTTAAATCACCATGTGTTAAAAATGTTCATGTAAAAAATGTTCGCATAATTTGTAAAAAACAATTCATATAATTTGAAAATGTTCATTCATTTCAAAAATATGTTCATGACATTTCTGGATAGTATTTATAGATTTTTTTTCAATTAGTTCCTGTTATATTGGAAAATAGTGTACCCTTAAAAAGTGTTGTGATATATTAAAAAATGTTCCCGAGACCTAAAAAATATTCAGCAAGTTTTTACAAAATGTCCATAGCATTTTGTGCAAATGTTCAATGTGTGTTATAAAGATGTTCTCTCTATTTTGAAAAGTGTTCTATATGCATTTGACACATGTTCAACATGTATTCGGAAAAATATTCAACGTGTATTTAAAAAATGTTCAACGTGTATGTGAAAAATGTTTACTGTTTATTTGAGAAATATTATTTATGTATTCGAAAAAATGTCAATAGTGTATCTGAAAAAAAATAGTGAGAATCTGAAAAATGTTCAGTATGTTACACAAATTATTGGGCTGGTCTGCTAGCATTAGCGCCAGAGGCGAGTTGTTTTTCGGTCTCACAGTAGGTGAGACATAGCCCTGACGATGTATAGAAAGCCTGTGAAATTTACTTCCTATCTAGCCAGGGCTGAAAGATTGTCGGACCATGACCTGGAAGACCACATGGCTAACATTCTTCGAGTTCTCAAAAGGAAAAGGGTGGCATTCTTCTCGATCCTGAAATTTCTTTCACTGAAGCTGATCAGTGATCACGATTTGCTGCCAAATTCACATACTTCCGTCTCATTTGCCTTGTGACCCATTAGACAAAAAGAATACAAATATAAGCTTCGTCCATGCAAAACTAAGCGTAGTGGGGATGGTTACGTTTTTTACGGTGCCACCCAGATACAATTCATAGGTTTCACATGAGTTCTTGCACTTTTCTGAAGGGTTTGTCTAGGTCTCAGTCGACTTAGACTTCGCAAAGTCCAAGTCGGCTGATGTCATCATACAAGTTTTCTTTTTTTGACTAGAACTTGAACCCTAGATGTTGTCGCAGTAAAGAATCGTCAACAAGGGCGAGTAAAGCTGTAATTGGGCTTAGTGCTCCCATTGCGCCTTAGGACTAGGACTGATAGGTAAATGCCCCTTACTCAACAAATGAAGGCGGGTAGGGCATATGATGATCACTGAACCTTTTGATAGCAACGAGTTGTTGCTGAAGACTCTCGGTTTTCTTGAAACTTGGTAGTGGCTGCATTTGGTTCGCTGAACCATCTAACGGGACCAAGGATAAGAGAAAGAGCAATGGTAGTCCTATGTTTGACCAATGCTGCCTTGTATGTCTTGATCCAAGATTTCTCAGCAAAAAAGACATGGGATTATTGATCAATTCACCATCCTCTTCATCTGTGTAGGATTTTTTTACGTGCGCAACTACACGAGGATTGCTACGTGGGCTGTGAATCAGCCCATTGTTTTGGCTCGTTCGTATTGCTTGTGATGTGTCGTTCCTTCTGTTCTCTTTCGTCCTCTTGCTTGCTTTAATTTTATTATCATCATTATTATTATTATTTAATTTAACAAATCATTTCATATTATTTTAAAAAACTATTATATAAAATAAAGGAATAAAAAAGCAAAAAAATATACGAAGAGACCACCCCTCTCCCATAAAACATCACTAGACACGGGTTTGCAACTACCCCCTTGCCTGACAAAGCATCATAGAGTTGTTGTCGCGTTGAAGACATGCAGCTTCAGTCGTGACCAACACTTGCAGTTGCGTGCTTGTGTAGACATGCAACTCACCCATGCCGTGACAAAACACAACATAGTTGCAGTAGTGTTAGACATGCAGTTGCCTCTTATAGTTGTGGCCTAGTGGGAGGCATGCAACTCACCCTGCGCCGGATAAAATACCACATAGTTGTAGTTCCGTTGAAGAAATGCAGTTGCAGTCGGAGGCAACACTTGCAGTTGCGGACTAGGGGCAAACATGCAATTGTTGCCTCGTCCCCGACAAAGCATCACAAAGTTGTAGTTGCATCGAAGACATGCAGTTGCAGTTGGGGGAGACACTTGCAGTTGCGACCTAGTGGGAGACATGCAACTCACCCTGACCGAAAAATACCATAGAGTTGCAGTTGCGTCGAAGACATGCAGTTGCAGTCGGGGGAGACACTTGCAGTTGCAACCTAGTGGGAGACATGCAACTCACCCCTGACCGGAAAACACCATATAGTTGTAGTTGCATGGAAGACTTGTCGTTACAGTTGGGGCGACACTTGCAATTGCGGCCTATTGGGAGACACACAACTCACCCCTGACCAGACAAAACACCATATAGTAGCAGTTGCATCGAAGACATGCAGTTGCAATCGGGAACGACACTTGCAGTTGCGGACTAGTGGGAGACATGCAACTCACCCCTGACTAGGGGCGGCACTTGCAGTTGCGACCTCATGGGAGACATGCGACTCACCACTACCGGACAATACACTACATAGTTGTACTTGTCCAAGACATGCAGTTGCAGTAGGGGGCGACACTTGCAGTTGCGACCTAGTGGGAGACATGCATCACCCCTGACTGAACAAAACACCACATAGTTTCAGTTGCATGAAAGACATGTAGTTGCGGGCAGGGTGGTACTTGCAGTTGCGGCCTAGTGGGAGACATACAACTCACTCCTGACCAAGGGCGACACTTGCAGTTTCGGCCTTGTGGGAGACATGCAACTCATCGCTACCGGGCAAAACACCACATAGTTGTAGTTGCATCGAAGACATGCAGTTGTAGTCGGGGGCAACACTTCCAGTTGCGACCTAGTGCGAGAAATGCAACTTACCCCTGACTAAACAAAATACCACATAGTTGCATTTGCGTCGAAGACATGCAATTGCAGCCGGGCCGACACTTGCAGTTGTGGCCTAGTGGGAGACATGCAACTCGCCCTTGACCAGACAAAACACCACATAGTTGCAGTTGTGTCGAGGATATGTAGTTGCAGTCGGGGGTGACACTTGCAGTTGCGGCCTCATGGGAGACATGCAACTCACCACTACCGGACAAAACACCACATAGTTGTACTTTTGTTGAAGACATGTAGTTGCTGTTGGGGCGACACTTCCAGCTATGGCCTAGTGGGAGACATGCAACTCACCCCTGATCGAACAAAACATCACATAGTTACAGTTACGTCGAAGACATGTAGTTGCAATCCGGGGAAGGGGCATTTGAAATTGCGGCATAGTGGCATACATGCAACTGCAACGTTTCCCACACATCACCGAGTTGCAATCGGGAGTGACACTTGCAGTTGTCGGGGCATGACAATTGCAGTTGTGTGACCACTGATAGACATGCAACCACCGTTCTATCGACAAAACACCACTTAATTGAAGTCGCGTTGAGAACATGCAGTTGAAGTTGGAGCGACACTTTGAAGTTCATGCCTATTGGCGAGCATGCAAAAGGCCCCATTCCCCTAATAAAACACCACAATCTTACGATCTATGTAATAATATGATTTCTAGTTGACTAGAGAGTGAAAAAAAGCAGGCAACAACGTACTAGCCCATCAACACAACACACATGTCAACCACACACAAAACTTGATGTCCAAAATCCGCAGCTACCAAAAGAATGAGATCTAACTAATTCTCTATCGATCGAGAAAATGACAAATAAAAAATAGCCCAAGAAAAAAAAGAAAACTATCTAAAAAAAGAAAATAAAGAAAACATTGAAAAGAAAATAAAGGGAATGAAAATAAAAAAGTAAGAAAATGAAATAAAAAGTAAGGGCAGCAAACACCCGATGACTCAAAATCGCCCACAAAAACAAGATATAGAGGACAAAAAGACTACACTGCAAAAATAACCGTGATGTAACATAAGAAACCTACAACCTTATCCCACCTGTGCTAAAAAAGAGAGAAGACGGCTTATGATGCCTAGCTGCACCGCTCGCACGACAGAACCAAGTGTTACGTGACCAAATCCAAGAATTGCAATGTGTTTTTGTCAGACGACGAAGGACGTGAATGAGATATATTATTTTTCATAAAATTAGAATAATATGCAACATGAAAACTGAAAAATAAAATAAAGAAACAAGGAAAATATTACGAGAAAAGATGAAGGAAAACAAAACTATAAAAGAAAAAGTGACAAACAAATGAATCAAGGAAAATGCCACATAAAAATGCCAAATAACCCGGCAAAAGAAACTAACAAAAAATGGAGACGAGTAAAAAAAGGTTGGATTGCTTGGTTTCGAATATAACCAGGTGAAAGAGACACACTGGAATGGGAGATGTGGAAGATGCCAAGCCCACCACGCTTACCTGCACCTTTCACAAAAAAGAAAGAAAGAAAGAAAAAGCACTAAACAGGCCGGCTGTATTCCTGCACGGCCTATTTCACAAGAAACAAACAGCATGCGCAGATTTTGAAGCCCCTAGTGATCTAACGCGGGGGGTTGGGGGCCGCTTGAGACTTTGTAAAAAGCCAGTCGACTGACTCTTAGCCCCTCCGTTTTCTGAATTATGATGTTGACTCGGTCAACCTCAAGATTCGGCGGTTTAGGCTTCTAGAGGTGCTTATAAGATAGTGTGTGCGAGCTGTTAAAGTAATTCTTAAGTGGTTTGGGTGGAGTTGATGAACATGTAAGATGTAACAATAGCGTGGAGGCCTCGGCCTCTTCACTCCACTATCTTCTTTAATAAAAGAAAAAGTCCATTTTAAACCCTGAACTCGTAGAGGTTCGGCGAAATGAACCCTCAAGTCGAAATCCCGGTCGATCACACCCTGAACTATGCAATCCCGGTCTAAATGAAACCTTCGGATCATTTCCCAAACAAGGATTGTCCATGTGGCAAAGAGTGGCCAGGATTAGTTGCATTATGCAAAGGGCACACACTAGGGCCGGCCCGCAATAGTTTTTTTTCCCCATAAAAAAACAAAATTCGGGGGGGGGGGGGGGGGGGGGCAACACGCTCCTGGCCCGGCCCGCTTTAGCCTTTTCGTTTAAAAAAAATAAGCGCACAACACGGATAGAACCTGAGACCGCTTCATATTGATCGACCTAACTAACCACCAGGACAAGACCTACTTTGCGTATAGTTTCTTCCTTTTTTATTCCCTTTATCTTCTTTCCGTCTTTTTCTTAAATTCGTGATTCTTTTTTGAAATCGGCGAACTTAATGTTCAGTGTTTATTTTTAAAAACTATCGTATAATATAAAAAGTGCAATATGTATTTATACAATAATGTTAAGTTTGTTTTTACAAAAAAATCTTACATAATAAAAAAATCAGTGTAAATTAAAAATATGTCGACAATAGTGAAAAGACGTACACAGACTATTACAAAGCCTATATAACAAAGAAATATACAATAATTAAAAACCAAAAAGAATACCCAACATCTGAAAAAAGATAAAAGAAATCCGAAAATAAAAGCACATACAAAAAAAAACGAAACAGCCAACAAAGCTTCGGACGTGTTTTTTGAGGGAAAAGCCATCATGGCGGTTTATATTTCATGTGAAAAAAGGGCTACATCGTTTGAGAGTACATCAAGGAGAAAGTCCGGAGCCTCGGTCTGCCACACAATAGTTCTCGAGGGCTCCGACTTCGTAGCCAACAAATCAGCCGCCATATTGGCCTCCCTAGGGCAATGACAGAATTTAACTGAAAGAAAATTACGACATAAGAAAGCACATTCTTCATAGATGGCCGCCGCTGGTCCCAAAGAGTTTCCTCCCTGTTGCATGGTTTGGATTACATCCATGCAGTCAGCTTGGATCTCCACCTTATTGCATCCGGTGTTATTCGCCAAGATCAAGCTATCCTTGAGTCCTCTAGCTTCTGCTGTTTCCGCATCCTCCACAAAAGGAATATTGCATGCAGACGCCGTGATAAAACCTCCCATGGAGTCTCTGATGATAGCCCTCGTACCTCCAGTACCACTGTCTGGATCGAAAGAGGCATCAACATTGAGACAAACGAACCCTTCCGCTGGTTTAGTCCATCCATGCCTTTTGATCCGCGCCGCCCCGTGCTTCCTTGATCTCATGAAGTTCTTTGTCAACGTGACGATAGCCTGGGCCGACCGAGCCGGCTCTCGCATGGTCTCGCCATGGGTAAAACCCCGGCGCTCCCACCATATGTACCACACCGCCACGGCCGCTAGCTCCTTCCTGGTAACTCCCGGGAATGATGGCATCGCGGCATTGGGCATCAGTAGTAGATCACCTAGGACCGATGAGCCCTCCGACTCTGCTTCACAGAATTCAGTAACAGTGGAAGCCAATCCGAGCTTAGTCCAGATTTCTTGGACCCTGTTGCATCTGAAAAAAGAGTGGCGAATACTTTCACAGTCAACTTCACAAATTGGCCAATCAGAAGTTGTTATCATATGTCGGTTTGCTAGCACACCCCGACACGGAATTGCACCATACAGAGCGCGCCAAACATGCACTTTAACTTTTGCCGGTACTCGAAGCTTCGGACGTGTTTATAGTTTATAGAGTATAAAAGAGAGTAAGCCAGTAACTAGCTCGAACAGATCGATTGGCATAATGGTTTGTGCACGCGCTGCGAATTTCGCGGGACCCAGATTCGAATCCTGGCGGGCGGCGAGCTTTTCATTTGCGGGAGGAAAAGATCGAACGTGTCTAAGTTATTCTATAAAAAGTATTAGGCCTCACCTATCAAACAAGGCAACCGGTGGCGAAGTGGTCTGCGCACGGGCTCCGTTTTGCCGTGACCCAGGTTCGATTCCCGGGAAAGGCAGTATTTTTTTAGGAAAATAATGTCAGACTTCTTTTGCAAACAAGGGCTTTTGCTTTGATTACATATAAAACAAGGGTTTTTTTGTGAAAGAACACAGACGAATCCCGGTTGACTGGATCAAAACGGTGCCAGGGTTAGATTTAGACCGTGATTGCATAGTTCAGGGTGCGATCGACCGGAATTTCGACTTGAGAGTTCATTTCGTCGAACATTAACAAGTACAGGGTTTAAAATGAACTTTTTCCCTTAAATAAGTGTATATAGTACACACTCCTGTGTATTTAAGAAAAAAAAAGAATAGTGTGTCGGGCCGAGCGTAGGCCTCTACGTCTTGTGACATTTGAAACAATCAAGGGCTGATCACACTGTGGAACCACACATCATGTTTTTGTTTTCTCTTGGGTGGACTGGAGCTAAGGCGTGTTCGGTGTTCCGTCGAAGACGACGACGACGGAGGCTCCGACCAACTTTACGCGCTAGATTTGCTGGAAAGCTAGCTAGCTAGACGACCCGGATTCATAAAGTCGATTAGCAGCAGCAGCCAGCCATCCAGCAGGCCCCTCTATAATTCCAAGCCGTGACGCGCGACGAACGGGACGGAGGATCGGAGGGGCCGATCGATATCATATGGATACTGTGAGAGCTAAACACGATCATGTCCTAGAGTCCGAGTAGTACTCGTGTACTATCGTCCGAGTAGTACTCCAAGTAGGACTAGTTTTCCTAGATGTTTCCGTCATGTATTAGCTAGCCGATCATGCTATATATACATGTATCAGGCCCCCTGTAATCAACAACGAAAAAGAAAAGCAATACAAAGCAAAGGCTCGACACGGGCCTTTAGCCATCAAATAAGTCTACCGATCCGTTTCCTGTTGAGTTCGCCAAGTTGAGTTGAAGCTACCTTTCACGTACGTGTACGTGTGCTAATCTACGGTGGCTACTGGTCATCGATTAAGGTGCCTGTGTGCTTGCTTGTCTAGCTAGCTTGCACGTACAGGTTGCTTCGGTGGATTTGGTCTAGCAACGATCAAAAGCCAACAATTGGTATCTAGAGCCTCGACGATCTACGATGACGGACAGCGACGCTGAGTCGGTCAAGTCCGGTAACGGCGGTTCCAAGGCGAACAAGAAAGGCGACAATGTGAAGAAGGGCGGCAAGTCAGTAACCAGCGGTGGCGGAACGGGCAGCGCCAACGTACATGCGCATCGCAACATCCCCATCCAGTACCTGATGCTCACCGACGCCAACTACGGTGTGTGGGCGGTGAAGATGAAGATCATTCTCCGAACCCTTCGAGTGTGGGAGGCCATCACGGACGACGACGTCGACAAGGAGTGCGACCAAGGTGCCATGGCCGCCATAGCCCATTCTGTGCCGGATTCCGTGCTGATGACATTGGCGGAGTTCGAGACAGCAAGAGAGGCGTGGAACGCACTCAAAGAGATGAGGATCGGAGAAGATCGCGTCACCAAGGCTCGGGCACAAGTGCTGAAGCGCCAATTTCACAAGTTGCAGATGGAGGAAACTGAATCGGTGAACGACTATGCCATGCGTCTGACTACATTGGTGGGAGAGATCCGCGCGCTTGGTGCAAAGCTCGAGGAGACCGAGATTGTGGAGAAGTTTTTCAGTTCGGTGACTGATAAATTCACGTACATCATCGGCATGCTCGAGCAGCTTTACGACATCGACGACATGACCATAACGGAGGCGATCGGACGCTTGCGGACATGGGAAGAGAATGCTCGTGGTTGTCGGAAAGGCAAAGGAGGAGGTGGTGACCAACTCATGTACTCGCGCGCAGATTGGGAGTCCCCAAGTAGCAAAGGAAGGCGCAACGTTGGCGAAGGCTCAAGCAACGCGAAGCGCGGCGGACAAACCGAAAAGGCAAAGGAAAAGGCAAGCCACAAGGTCGTGGTAAGGCGGACCGATCTAAAGAGCGGAAGCCACGGAACTTGGATATGTCCGAGGTCAAGTGCTATAACTGCAACGAGATGGGTCACTTTGCAAAGGATTGTCCGGAGCCTAACAAGCGGGAGATCAAGGCAAATTTGGCGAAGCAGGAAGACGAACGTCCAGGTCTTCTGATGGCCGAAGTTTGTGATCTCGTCCAAACGATGGTTGTAAAACCAAACCGGAAGGTGCTACTTCATGAGAAAAAGTAACACCAAAGTTATCCGGAAGCCAGAACGTGTCGTGGTATCTAGACACGGGTGCCAGTAACCACATGACGGGGTGCAAGGAGAAGTTCCTCGAGCTAGAATATGATGTTCAAGGCTCGGTCAAGTTCGGTGATGGTTCAAATGTGGAGATTTGCGGGCAAGGCTCTGTCCTCTTTGAGGGTCTCACAGGAGAACATCGCATACTCACCGGAGTGTACTACATCCCACGGCTTCGCAACAACATCATCTCTGTCGGGAAACTTGACGAGAATGGATGCAAGGTGGATATCGAGAACGGAGTGATGACGATCTTCGACAACCTCCGAAACGTGCTAGCGCGTGTGAATCGCACGCGGAACAGGCTCTATATTCTCAACCTTGATCAATCTCAACCGGAGTGTTGGCTCGCCAAGAGTGATGATGATTCGTGGTTATGGCATGCTAGATTTGGACACGTTAACTTCTACGCCTTGAAGAAGATGTCGAAGATGGAGATGGTATCTGGGATGCCGTTTATCGACCATGTTGATCGAGTATGTGACGGGTGCTTGGTTGGAAAACAGCACCGCAGGCCGTTCCCTGCTCAGTCTACCTATCGTGCAAGTGATGCACTCGAGCTGCTCCATGGTGATCTATGTGGCCCTATCACCCCAGCAACTCACGGAGGAAAGAAGTACTTCTTCCTTGTGGTAGATGACTACTCGAGATACACGTGGGTCGTTCTCCTACGATCTAAAGATGAGGCGTTTGAAGCGTTCAAGAAGCTGAAGGCTGCAACGGAGATGGAACACAAGCTGAAGGTTCACGCTCTACGGACAGATCGCGGCGGAGAGTTTACGTCGAACGAGTTCAACGACTACTGCGAGAAGATTGGCATAAAAAGGTTCCTCACGGCACCTTATACGCCGCAGCAGAACGGGGTTGTTGAAAGGCACAATCGAACCGTCGTTGACATGGCGAGAAGTTTACTCAAGAGCAAGAACTTGCCGGGGATTTTTTGGGGAGAAGCTGTCTCGACAGCGGTCTATCTTCTCAACCGGGCTCCAACGAAGGCAGTAATCGGCAAGACTCCGTATGAAGCAATTTACGGACGTAAGCCGAATGTGTCTCATCTACGGACGTTCGGGTGTGTGGCGCATGTGAAGACGGCGGAGCCGCATCTCTCAAAGCTTGCCGATCGTAGCACCAAGATGGTGTTCATCGGATACGAGAGGAGTTCCGGCACCAAGGCATACCGCTTCTACGATCCACGAACCAAGCGTCTACGGATTTCACGCGACGTCGTTTTTGAAGAAAACCAAGCGTGTAATTGGAGTGCAACAGCCAACGATGCTCCAAACGGTAATATATTCACGGTTGAATTTCCAACTGATGATGATGCAGGGGAAGACATCCAGGTGGTTGGCAAGACGCACAACCAAGGTGACCGCAATGGCAGTGATCACCATGGTGCCGACACCGACGACGACGCGCATGGGTCGCAAGGTGATAGCGACAACGACGCGCACGACACAGGCGGAGATCTCGATAATGAGGCGCATAGTCATGATGACAATCAAGATGATGGTCACGATCACGACGACTACGCCAACGACGCGGATGCCAACGACCCGGCATCTACCACGCTCGAGACTCAACCGTCTTCCTCAAGTGCATCAACGCCGACACAATTTGTGTCGCCTCCTTCACAAGCCACGACGGATTCTTCCGGGCCTCGTCGCTACAAGCCCCTCAAGAAAGTCTACAAGTATGCAAAGCCAGTTACACTCGAGTACTCCGATTTGTGTTTACTCGGAGTTGAGGAGCCGGCGAACTTCGTAGAGGCGAGCAAAAGTTCAAGTTGGATGCACGCCATGGATGAGGAGATGAAGGCGATCGAGAGCAATGGCACGTGGACTTTGATAACCCGACCTCCGAACCAAAAGGCCATAGGTTTGAAGTGGGTTTACAAGTTGAAGAAGGACACGAAGGGTGCCATTGTGAAGCACAAGGCAAGACTCGTCGCAAAGGGCTACGTACAACGTCAAGGAGTTGACTATGAGGAGGTGTTTGCACCGGTTGCTCGAATCGAGACGGTGAGAGTGCTCCTAGCTTTGGCAGCACAAGAGGATTGGAAGGTTCATCATATGGATGTGAAATCCGCTTTTCTCAACGGCGACCTCAAAGAAGAAGTGTACGTGGAACAACCCCACGGCTACGAGAAGAAAGACGAAGAAGGAAAAGTTTACAAGCTCAAGAAGGCACTTTACGGGAAGCAAGCGCCAAGAGCTTGGAACGCAAAGTTAGACCAAAGTTTGATTTCGGATCCAAAGGATGTTCCCTCAACGATCCGAAAAACAGTCTATCAAGCACCAAAGAATAGGTGAAGGTTGAAGACACGATCAAGAAGGAGCGGTGGCATCAAGCTACGGAGCCAACAATAGCAAAGTCGGTGACTGGGATGCTACAAGAAATGGCAGAAGCAATGCCGAGGGTAAAGCTTACGAGTAGCAGCAGTCACATTTGGGATCCTGGTCGCATCAAGGACGTCATGTTTAGGGGGGTGAATGTGAGAGCTAAACACGATCATGTCCTAGAGTCCGAGTAGTACTCGTGTACTATCGTCCGAGTAGTACTCCAAGTAGGACTAGTTTTCCTAGATGTTTCCGTCATGTATTAGCTAGCCGATCATGCTATATATACATGTATCAGGCCCCCTGTAATCAACAACGAAAAAGAAAAGCAATACAAAGCAAAGGCTCGACACGGGCCTTTAGCCATCAAATAAGTCTACCGATCCGTTTCCTGTTGAGTTCGCCAAGTTGAGTTGAAGCTACCTTTCACGTACGTGTACGTGTGCTAATCTACGGTGGCTACTGGTCATCGATTAAGGTGCCTGTGTGCTTGCTTGTCTAGCTAGCTTGCACGTACAGGTTGCTTCGGTGGATTTGGTCTAGCAACGATCAAAAGCCAACAGATACACCGTCCCTGTCCCGTACTTGACCGCGCAAAAGATGGTGCACACGTCTCCCACTGTCAGCATCTATCGCTCTTGTCCCGTCCTGCGCGCGCCCCCTCCCGGCGTTTCTCTCCGGCAGGTAGCGGCTGCGGCCAGATCCTCCAGGTTCAGAATCAAAAGGCGCATCTTATCCCAGGACTTGCGTCGATCCACATGGAAAACGCACGCACGCACTCACGCGTTGTTTTCTTGGGCATTCCCCTGTGCAACCGAGGGCTACGTCCGGCGGCCGGTACATGTGTAGGCTGGCCTGCTGCATAGTGGTTTGGTTGGCGCGTCGACGTCGTCCCTTAGGTAAACGCGGCGTGCATGCGTACGTACGTACGTACCTGAGATCTCTCGCCGGCGAGACGTGCGGATCGCGTCGCGTACGACGCCTCGTGTTTTTTCAAGGTGCATGCGTAAGCGACCGGACGAAACGCTCGACCGTCAAACACGTTTCCCTTTATGCGTCAACTGATCGCCATCAGCTCCTATAGTTTTTGCCAAGAATCTACCAGTATTGTTTTGCCCGGCGAGATGATTGTTGGTTCAAGGCTCAAGGGTAGCTTCGCGTAGAATCTTCCTCGGTTGCCCACGTTCACAAGCATTTAACAGTTCGTATGTGGTTTCGTGCATGGGCAAGTAGAACATCAGCAACGGCATCTCACCATCGGTCATGTCTCTTTCTCTTCATCAAGTGTCGTCGTCATCATAATGCCATCGGATAAAAACTCTAGTAAAATGGTATGATGAATCAGTCAAAGGCAATTCAATATTCAAATCATTATTGTTGAGCGTACGTTGTACACTGCATATGTATAGGACTAGAGTCTGTATTTATACCGTTGTATCTCTCTCTTCCCTTGTATATTTATACATCTTGGGAGACAAGTAGAGGCCGGTCCACCCTGTATCTATATATGTGCACCATGCACACGATCAATGATTATTGATTCGTGCAATCTCATTCTTCCTAACTAACATGATATCAGTTTAGCACGCCGATCCCCTTCCCACCTTCCGCATCAACCCGCCGCCGCGCCCTACAGCCGCCGCCGCCTCCCTTGCGTCGCCGCCTCCGCACCCCTTCCCCTCGCAGCCGCCGCTCTCCACTCTGCTGCCGCTGCCTCCCACCCCTAGTCGCCGCCACGCACCAAAAACCCTAACCCTAACCCGCGCCGCCACCACTAGCCTCCACCCACCCGAGCCGCCGCAACCCTCCCTTTGCCGCTGCTCTCATGGCGTCTCCCATTTCCAGCAACTCCAACCCGTTCGCCGGACTGGTGCCTGACGCCACCGCCGTCCGTGATCTCGACATCCACACACGCGTTCCCATCAAGCTCAACCAATCCACCTCCTCGTACTACGCATGGAAGACATACTTCAACCTCGTCTTCCGCGAGTACCACCTCCTCGAGAACGTCGACGGGACCGTGGATGGCGACCTCATGGCGGACGATCTGGACTGGGCGGCCATTGAGGCCTCCCTCATCCGGTGGTTCTATCTCACCGTCTCCCCGGACATCTTCCCCACGGTCGTCTCAGAGGATGACGACGCGTGTGCCATGTGGACCAAGATCAACAACCTCTTCACCGACAATAAGCTTCAACATCTTGTGTTTTTGCAGCAGGAATTTATCGGGTGCCATCAAGATGATTCCTCCATCGACGACTACGGCATGCGCCTCAAGCGCCTCGCGGACGAGCTCCGCAACATCAGCGCCAAGGTGTCGGACGAGCTCATGCTTAGCACCCTCACCGCCGGCCTCAACGAGGATTTCGGCAACGTGGCATCGAACCTCTCCCTGGTGCCGAACCCGACCTTCCAGTCCGTCGCCGCGTATTTACGCTTGGAGGAACGCCGGATGAAAAAGGTCAAGGCCCGTGTCCATCACACCGCCCTCACCGCCGGGTCATCTCGCGGGCCGCCGCAGCCTGCTCTGACCCAACCGCCAGCGCCACCGGGGTACTTCCCCCTTCCGCCCGCTCCGTCTGCACCTCCCGCTCCTTAGCACCAGCAGCAGGGCGGGGGCGGCGGTCGCCCCCAACAGCAGCAGCAGCAGTCGAGGTACGCGCGGGAGGGGGGGGGCTCCACGCCAACATCAGCCATCCCCGCCCTGGGCCGTCGGCCCTAACCCGTTGACCGGTGTGGTCCATGCTTAGCACATGCCGGTCCCACGGGCTCCCGGCATCCTCAGGCCGCACCCGGCCGGTCCTCAGGCGCACCCCGTCGCTGCACCTTACCAGGCGGGTGGGGGCGGCTACGCGCCCCTTCCGGCGCCCGCCTCCTTCGGCTACGCGCCGCCGCCCGCGCCGGTTCGGCTCCCTCCGGCCCCATGGGATCCCGCCCTGCTCGCTGCGCTACACTCGATGCCGTCTCCCTTCAACTATGGACGTGGCGGTGATTGGTACATGGGCACGGGGGCTACCGCCCACATGACGTCGCACCCCGGTAACCTTGCCTCTTCCTTCCCGGTCACCAGCTCGAACCGCATCACCTTTGGTGATGGTTCCTCCGTACTCATTACTCATGTCGGTCACAGTTTCTTTCCGTCTAATTCTATGCCTATTAACATGTCTAATGTTCTTGTCTCACCTAACCTAGTTAAAAACCTTGTCTCCGTTCGTCGTCTTGCACGTGACAGTCCTCTCACTGTTGAATTTGATGGCCTTGGTTTCTCTGTGAAGGATGCCTGTACACGGATGGTGCTCCACCGATGTGACAACCCCGACGACTTGTACCCGGTGCACTCTGCCTCCACCGCCACCGCCAACGCCTCTCCAGTCGCCCTCGCCGCCGGTGTCGACCTTTGGCATGCATGCTTGGGTCATCCCAACTCCACCGTCCTTCGCCGGATTCTCAAGATTTTTTCATTTTCATGTAATAAATTCAACGAGCACACTTGTCATGCTTACCGTCTCGGTAAACATGTTCGTCGACCGTTTAGCGAGTCAAATACTATTTCTTCTTTTCCGTTTCAGTTAATCCATAGTGATGTTTGGACATCTCCCGTTGCGAGCAACACGGGTTTCTTATATTATCTTGTCTTACTGGATGATTTATCTCATTTTGCGTGGACGTTTCCGTTCCGTCGCAAATCCGATGTTCTCGCCACTCTCACGCCCTTTTACTCCTACATCACCACCCAGTTCGGGCGTCCTATTCTCGCCCTTCAGACTGACAACAGAAAAGAGTTTGACAATGCTGCCACTCGCCACCTCCTCGCATCTCACGGCACCACCTTTCGTATCACATGCCCATACACATCCCAATAGAACGGCCGTGCCGAGTGGATCCTCCGCGCTCTTAACGACTGCGTCCGCACGTTATTGTTCCACTCCAACGTGCCCCCTCGGTTCTGGCCCGATGCTCTCGCCACCGCCACTCTCCTAGTTAACATTAGGCCTTGTTGTCCTCGATGGAACTACAGCCCACACCAACTTCTCTTCGGTTCCCCTCCATCCTATGATGGTCTTTGCATCTTCGGTTGTTTGTGTTATCCTAACACCGTCTCCACTACACCACACAAACTCGCTCCTCGCTCTGTAGCATGTATCTTCCTAGGCTACCCCCTAACACCAAAGGTTATCGGTGCTACGACCCTGTCTCCCACCGTGTGTACACCTCCCGACACGTGTACTTTGATGAGTGGGGTTTTCCTTTTCATCAGGTACCGCCTTCTGAAGAGGACTCGACGCCCCATGCTGGTGTCTCGGATGGGGACCCGATGCAGCCCCCTGTGCGGCCCCCTCCTGGCCCCGGCGCGGCTCCCGCTTGCGCCTCCCGGTGTGGCCTCAGCACGCCCTCCCATGGAGGGCCCCTCTGCTGCGGCCTCCGCTGTGGGCCCCTCCGTCGCGGCCCCGGCTGCAGGCCCTTAGGCCTCGGTCCCGGCGCGGCCATGCATGGCCCCGGGTGGCCCTTCGGCTTCCACCCCGCCGGGTGGTGCGGCTGGCTCCGCCCCGGCTGACCCCGCCGCTTTGGCCGGCCCTGGTCCCGCTGCGACGCCGGGAGCGACGGACCCTTCACCACCCCCGTCCGTCGCTCCTACCGCAGCCGACCCGCCTTCCGCTGGCATGATGACGCGGTCTCGCGCCGGTATCTACCGCCCCAGCACGCGCTACAATGCTGATGAGTACGCGTGCGCGGTGTCGACATCATCCTCTCCACCGTCGCCCATCCCCTCGTCTGCACGCGCCGCCCTCCGTGATCCACATTGGCTCGCTGTGATGCGTGAGGAGTTTGATGCGTTGCAGCGCAACCGCACGTGACATCTTGTGCCGCGACCCCCTCACGCCAATGTCATCAGCAGCAAATGGGTGTTTCATCACAAGACCAACCCTGCGATTCTCTCGAGCACTACAAGGCTCGTTGGGTGGTGCGTGGCTTCCACCAGCGCGCCAGAGTGGACTTCACCGACACTTTCGCACCGGTCGTTAAAACGGGCACGATTCGTACGGTGCTTCAGCTGGCGGTCTCCCGTGCCTGGCCTGTGCATCAGTTGGATGTCTCCAACGCTTTTCTGCATGGCCATCTACGGAACGGGTCTTCCGTGAGTAGCCGACTGGCTTCGTCGACGCCGAGCATCCCGACCATGTCTGCCTGCTCTCTCGGTCCCTCTATGGACTGAAGCAGGTCCCCAGGGCATGGTACCAGCGTATGACTGGGTTTTTACAGCAGCTTGGGTTTCACACAACCCGCTCCGACGCGTCTCTGTTCGTCTATCATTAGGGCACTGCTATTGCGTACCTGCTGCTCTATGTGAATGACATTATCCTGACGGCATCCTCGCCTGGGCTTCTTCAGCAGCTCACGGCTCATCTTCATGATGAGTTTGCCATCAAGGATCTGCGAGCGCTGCACTACTTCCTTGAAATTGAGGTCGTTCGCCGTGCCGACGGGTTCTTTCTGCACCAGCAGAAGTACGCTCATGAGCTTCTTGAGCGTGCGGGTATGCTTAATTGCAAAACCGCGCCCACGCTTGTTGACACCAAAGCGAAGGTTTCTGCTTTGGAGGGTTCCCATACGCCGGATGCGGCGTTCTACCGCTCTATCGTCGGCGCCCTGCAGTATCTCACCCTCACTCGGCCTAACTTGCAGTATGCAGTCCAGCAGGTGTGCCTCCACATGCACTCCCCACGTGATTGTCATTGGACTCTGGTGAAGCGTATTCTTCGGTATATACGCGGCACTATGACCATGGGACTCACCCTGACGACCTCTTCCTCCATCGACATGGTCGCCTACTCCGACGCTAATTGGGCTGGTTGCCCGGACACGCGTCGCTCTAGGTCAGTCTATTGTGTCTACCTCGGGCCCTCGCTGATATCGTGGTCGTCCAAGCGGCAGCCCACGGTCTCTCGCTCGAGTGCCGAGGCGGAGTATCGGGCAGTGGCTAACGCCGTTGCTGAGTGCTCTTGGCTTCGTCAGCTTCTTCAGGAGTTGCTTTGTGTGGTCCCCAAGGCCACGATCGTCTACTGTGACAACGTCTCCACCGTCTACCTCTCTGCCAACCCCGTTCACCATCGCCGTACGAAGCATATTGAGCTCGACATTCACTTCGTTCGCGAGCAGGTGACACTCGGGAAGGTTCGTGTTTCGCACGTTCCTACCACTCAGCAGTTTGCTGATGTCATGACTAAGGGACTACCGACCCGAGTCTTCGAGGATTTTTGGTCCAGTCTCTGTGTCTCCGGCAACGCTTCCACTGTGTGTGTGAGGGGGGGGGGGTGTTGAGCGTATATTATACACTGCATATGTATAGGACTAGGGTCTGTATTTATACCGTTGTATCTCTCTCTCCCCTTGTATATTTGTACATATTGGGAGACAAGTAGAGGCCGGTCCACCCTGTATGCACCATGCACACGATCAATGATTATCGATTCGTGCAACCTCATTCTTTCTAACTAACAATTATAATAAGAATAGGGCCTCGATCAGAGCATATACTATCAGATAGAGAGTGAGGCAGATGGATTATTTTCACCGAGACCATGTAATGTAACGCCATCATTTCTATGTATATCTAAAAAATCTATGTACGTACTTCCTGTTATGCATACCCGTATGAGTCTGATTTTCTTTCCCCAGTACTTTAGGTATCTCGAACATTGACCCGTAAACTGGGCACCGCATCCATCCGCGGATCAAGGAAGGATCAGTTCGCGGACAACAATATTAGAGCTGGCATTCCAAAATTATCCACATGTATTTCAAGCCAAGTTTCAACAAACCGGATCATTTTCATATAAGACGGATGAAAACATTTATATTTTAGACATATTTTAACTAAACTATGCTGTGCAACCTGATGGCGCAGTGGAGGACATGGCGGGTGTTGTACAAGGACGAGATGGAGAGCGAAGGTGAGCTGTGGTTCTTGCTCGACGCCTGACCACGTCCATATAGCAAGCAGATGCGAGCGGCCATCCGGAGAGGTGTTTAGTGCCGGCAGGCACAGGAACATCGCTCGGTGCGCTGGAGTAGGTTCCTCAGCACACGCGCCTGTTTAATGGAGGTAGGTGGGCAGACGAATATCATTTCAGTGCGGAGAGATGGCGTGCGCAGCGGGTGGCCCTCTCGGCCGTCAAGCCGCTTAAATGCTGGGTCCAGTGAGTAGTCGCCACTACTTTGGGGCAACATGAATTTGGGCAGCCGACTTCAGGCGGGAAAGCGCGCGGCGCGGGAGAGGGGGTTTGAGTGGGCCAGGGTAGTCAGAAGCGGTCGTGCACTAGTCCGAACGGCCACAAAGCCCACCAGCCCCAGTTCGTTGCCGGTTTGCAAGAAAAATCACATCCGTACTCATCGGCGGACGGATACACACCGGCGGTAGATGACAAAACACGTCCGGACCGCGCGGTTTGTACAGTTACAATGGTTTAAAAGGCTTTGTTGGAGATGTCCATATATTGTTCACTAAAGGCGAGAACATTAACATATATACTCCCTCCATTTCATATTAACTGTCGCTCATGGATCTATACATTTTTTTTAGGGAAACCAAGATGTATCTCTTCCACGGTTGTTAACGAGCGGCGCTGTTGGAGGTGCATGTAGACAAGGCCATTCCAAAAACTCGCCTAGTCACGAGTAGGGGTTACGAGTCACCTGGATTTGGTCTAGATTCACCTTTAGAATCTGAATACAAGATCGGTCCACATGCGTGTCAAGTCGATCATTCACACCAGAAGGCATCTACCAAGTTCAACAGTTCCACTCCGTTTCATGTATTCAACACACTGAAACCAAAATTAAAAGAAAAAAACACTGAACCCTACCGATAGGATGCTTCAACTTGGTACGGGCAGCAAAAGTCAACATAGTTCGTTTCACCTTCTGCTTAAAGAATTCCAGCAGTCATTATCCATTGAAACGACACAATGGACTTCCTTAAAGATCTATAAGGTCAGAATGACCGAATGATCATTGATCACTCACATCAATCCTTCATCTTTCCTTCTTCTGTTGGGACAAGTGGATGACTTCCAATATCAGGCAACTCTTTACCTACCTAACTCTAACTATAAACCATCCTTTTCCTGTTGATGAAGTCATCACTTGTGTAGACTCATCACAGATGATCGATCATAAGATATAGTCGATGCTGTTACGAATTTGGATGCCGCAAACTGTTCGTGTGGACTTTGGCATCGGCTCTAGAAGGCCGTACGTCAGTCTCAAGGCCCTTGAAGAGCTCCATCAGCTTCAACCCTGCAAAAGCCAAATTCCTACCCCCAACCAACAATAGGTATAAGAGAGAAACATGACATTGTGTTGGATGCTACCTTCATAATAATGTAAAGCACTTCCTTAATAATTGGAAGTATGAGAAAGCACCATGCCACCCTTAATTATTTATATATCACATTTTTTCAAACATAATAACCTATCACCCATAATAACTCAATCTTGCATATTATATGGACTGAGAGTGTAATATTTTTGCTTATTTTGTGAAGTTTTAGTTCATTCATTATTTATTTGCAAAAAGTATATTATTTATTTACTGTTGGTTGATTATTTCATGTGAGGGTCTAAAATACTCTTTCATCGCCAAATAGGTGGCGTATAAAACGAGTCAAAGATCGTCAACACTTTCTAAGTTTTACCAAGAAACTATAGAAAAATATGAATATAAAAAACAAAAACAATATCAGTATATCCACCATTAGATATATTTTCATAATTTTATTATTCAATATTGTAGATGCTGATGTTTTTTCTATATATTTGATCAAATATTTAAATTAATTGACTTTTTAATAGAATATATGCTCCTTGGTGATTCGTAAATTTAAAAGCAATAAAATTTAAAATTATGATTTGTTGTAAATGTTCATGTTAGTGTAACAACATGCTTGCCAATTTTCATGCGAAACAAGATAGCAATGCTTCGTCGGTGAAGAAATAACAAAATTAAGTGCAAGATTTGGAGGTACTATTTGTCGTTCGACTTGTTTTTTTTTTTTGCGTGTGCAAAAGTCAACATGCTTAAGCTTCCCCCTACAAATTTGCAAAAATAAAATAAAAAAATTGACCTTGGCAAAATACATTTTTGGTGCACAAAAGCATATACTCCCTAGAGCCAAAAGCAATATCCGATTTATATGCCACCTATTTGGTGATAGAGGGAGGAGTTCAATGAAATGAATTGGACATTTATGACATAATGGTGTGTTGAAGCATCTTTTACTTCCCATGAAACTTTGAATAAGAATTAGCGTAAATAATTTATATGTTTCAAACACATTTGTGTGACTGGCCAGGACCTGATAGTATGGGTACACTTACCATCCAATGTAGAGAGGATGCTTGGACCAACTACACTCCATGTCAAATTGTTGCCTTTTCTTAGGGCTGAGTTTGCTTGGTTCTCTCATGTCCACACAAGTAGAGTCAAGATAGCGCGATACAAGTGATACACGAGACACTTGTAACTAACTAGAATGGGCAAGTGTTTAGGCTTTACCCGATCTACACTTAACACGTCTTAGTACCATATAAGCTTCAATTTTAGAGTGGCCATCATGTCAAAACAACCTCAACCATTAAGTGTGATTAGAAATGGTTTTGTTTGGTATAAATATCTAGTTCAAAATGAAGTTTATTCAACCTTTCATAAAATTGCTCTTGGATAGCAACACTCACCTGGTCTCTATAAAACAAGTAACCCCCCCCCCCCACCGCCTCTTTCTTTTTATGTGGTGTACATTAAATAGTCAACATTTTCTATGTTTAACCAAATTTATAGAAAAAATCCATATCAACAGTACTAATAAATAAAATATGATAAATATATTACATGAGTAATCCAAATCGAGCTGGTGTTGTAGATGTCAAATTTTAATAAACTTGATCAAAGTAGAAAGGTGAGTTAAAAAAGATACATGCATCTTATAAAAAAGAATAGAGAGTATAACATTCCACTTCTATTTGATTAAGGCCCCACTAACCGCATGCCACCTAGTAAGCACCGTGGTAATTGTGATGAAGCGTTTAGGTTGTCCACACCGTTGTGCAAGATAGCTAGCCTATGCGTTTTGACTTGTCTGCAATCTCACTGTAGTTGCCGATTGGCAACATGTTAATTGCTTGGTTATGTGCACCGGTTGATGCAGAGGACGAGAGTAATCCTCCTTTTTGAAAAAAAAACATGTTAATTGACAATGGAAAGTATATATCACCAGTCACATCAAATCAGCAATTGACAACCTTCAATTACACTGACAAAAACCAAATCTATTGCAAGAATCATAATAAAAACACAAACAAATCAATGCATGTTTTATCATCTCATCTAAACCTCTATGATGGATCTAACACTGCATCTGCATGTACCAGGCCTGGTTGCATGAAGTTCAAACGTTATAGGTTATGTACAGAACTATCATACACAACACATATCTATTTCGATCTGGAGAAAGAAACTATAGACGGTAGCCGTCATCAAGTAGCTCCTTCCAGAAAGAATCGCTCTCCAGGGAGCATAGATTGGGTAGTTGTAGTTCCATGGGCTCCATCGAGCCGGCGAACTCCTGCACCGGCAGCATGTCAACCGCTGGTGCAACATCATGAGATGCGAATGCAGCAGTAGTGTTGCAGAGATGGTCCGCTGGTTCAGCTGCTGCAAAGGAGCTCGTTCCAGGAGACATGTCATTGATCAGCTGCCTCTGCACCACGTCTTGCTCTGCAAAATTGGAGGTGTTGCAGAGGTAAGCAGGCTGCATGCAGTTCGCCCCAGACAACATGTTCAGTTGGTCCTGGAGCAGGTGGCTTGGAACGATGCTGCTGCTTGCGTTCAGCACTGAGTTTGCGGCAGCTAGGTTGGCGATGAGGTTAGTTGCGTCGTTGTTGGAGCCTATGGTCTGGAGGAGCTGCTGCAGAAGCTGCGCCTGCCTGAGTGCGCCGGTGTCTAGGCCTCCGATGCTCGCGGCCGCCGCCGCCCATAGGAGTGCCTCGGGCAGGAGCGAGGCGGAGGCGCCGTCAAGGTGGTGGTCGGGTGGCAGCTGCTGGTGCGTGGCGGGGTCGATCCCCATGCGCAGGAGCTTCTTGCGGATGTGCGTGTTCCAGTAGTTCTTGATCTCGTTGTCCGTCCGGCCCTCCAGGTGCGTCGCGATCGTCGCCCACCTAACGTCCACCAAGAAATTATCCATGCATGTCAGTGTCACTTCAAGACTAACAACTATGCAAAAGCCAACGGTGAAGAAATTGACAGTGCATGGCGGCTAAGCTGTTGTGCGAGTGGTGGTTTGTGGAGTAGTTGGATTTGGACGTGGACTAGGTACGTTACCTGTTGCCGAGGCCGGCGTGGAGGGTGATGATGAGGCGCTCCTCGTCGTCGGAGAAGTTGCCGCGCTTGATGTCGGGACGGAGGTAGTTGGTCCACCGGAGGCGGCAGCTCTTACCGCAGCGGTTCAGCCCGGCGGCCTTGGGCAGGCCGCGCCAGCTGCCGACGTTCCCGCCGCGCTTCTGGATGTGCTCCACCAGCGTCTTGTCTTCCTCCTCCGTCCATGGCCCCTTCTTCACGCCGGCGTCGTGGCAGCAGCACGGCGACCTCCCCATCACAATTTTTTTTCTTCCTGACGGCGACCTCCTCTGCTAGAAAGCTAGGTTCGATCGGGCTCGGGCGCTGTGATAGTCTGATAGATGCGGTGGTCAGAAGCAAGCTAGGTATACGACTATGTTTCTTATCTTCCTCGGGCTGCTGGTATATATAGATCGTGGTCGTGGTGCAGACGGGATAGCAGTCGCTCCGTCGTACCCCATGACGGGACTTTGCGAATTTTCCTTCCATTCTGCTGTCATGGCCATTACTATCCAACAGTTTGTGTATGTCCGATACTCTAAACAAAAGGCGTGCGTACGATACAAGTCAAAGAGGGTAGTTGCTCCGGAGATCTGGCCACGTAAGACCAGATATATACTCCGGCATGCTGCACTTCACACACGGTCCACTTGAGTGTACGCATGTCACGAGGCAGGCAACAAGGAAAATGATAGAGCGGCAGCCAACAAGTGGTAGGCAGCGGTATATAGAAGATGTACTGTCTACGAGGACCATCTATGTAGTGTAGCACCTCTAATTCAGGATCTGGTTAGTTAAGTACGCTACTTCCTTCATTTTGGGGTGGGTAGCGCTCGTGCCACGGTAGAATGCAATACCTGGAGCTATCGTCAAAGGAGGCACCTTCGGAGTGCTGATCCGGGCTCTCACCCGCAGAACACTGTTTATTCGAGAGAGAAAAAACCTGCAGAACACTGTTTACCCATGCCTTTGGTATTTTGATCAAACTGGGTCCTCGTTTTGGTCTCTTGAGACACTACTAGCTACTAGCTACTCTAACTAATCCTGTTGGCGGCTTTGAGGTTTCGGCAAATGATTTGGCCTACGAATTTGGTGAAGAATCCACTTATAATATTGATAGAAAACTGCACTCCTTCAAGTTCAGAAAACATGGCATATTAGTTTTTTTCTGTCTCAAATCAAAGGTCATAAACTCTAACCATTTTTTAGTAAAAAGTTATCAAAACCTACAATATCATCAGTATAACTATATTCATTGTCAAATATATGTATATATTTCATACTATAATAGGTTATATATTTTTATAAACTCAACACTGTTGGATAAATTATGCATCTATGAGATGCCATTAGCAGAATCTAATTGCATCTAGATCACCTCACAACATGAACAAAGAAGGGTTTAGAGTTTCTTTACATGTCACGGGAGTGGACATGATCGCCTGCTCGGTGCAGGCGTGATGCAAGGGTGATGTAGTCGAAGCAGAGGTTCTCCTCGACGTCCTGATTCCTTCAGGACGCCACCGGGACTGGCCGGGGACGGCGGCGGCGGCTGGCTTAGGTCTTTTCGTCGCTGCAGCGCTCCCCCTGATCGGATGGGGTAAGAATATCGGGAGGAGAGAAAACCGTACGTGAATTGTGATCATGCAGGTGGCCAACTCTCTCCCGTATCCTTTTATATGGCGCTGGCAACAGGGGACCCAAAGCCTGAGTTGGTTTTTGGGCGCCCCCGATCAGGGCGCGTTAGTTCTGATCGAGGCTCACATATGTTGGTACGTGGACCCCTTCACTTATCGTTACCCCTTCATTAATTTTCTCTGTTAGACTAATAGATCTAATCTGGCTTGTTTAAGCCGTCAGATCAAAACCAACATTCTCCCCCTTGATCGTTAGGCTTAACTTCATTCGCCCATTCTACATAGGAATGATGTACCAAAGTGAGGTGTTACAACAGCTTGAAACGCCATAGACCTCAACACTTATAGCACACCCGCCTATTTCGAAATGGAAAACATTTTGCTAATTGGGGAGTGGTTTATTTTAATGGTCCTCTTATTCCAAAATCATAAGGCTTCCAGTAGTTCCATGCCGGCAACATGCTCACGAAAAATACTGGGTGGTAAGCCTTTTGTTAGCGGATCCGCAAGCATATGATTCGTTCTTATATGTTTGACATCAATTGTTTGATCCTGGATTCTATCTTTCACAACACGATACTTTATGTCAATGTGTTTGCCAACACCACTTGACATGTTGTTACTCGTATAAAAAACTGCGGGTTCATTATCACAGTACAATAAAATTGGTTTAGATATGCTGTCAACCACTTTAAGTCCGGAAATAAAATTCTTTAGCCATACAGCCTGCCCGGTGGCCTCATAACATGCTACAAATTCTGCTTGCATCGTAGATCCAGCAGTTAACGTTTGTTTGGAGCTTTTCCACGATATAGCTCCTCCCACGAGTGTGAATAAATAACTTGACGTGGATCTCTTACTATCCACACACCCGGCAAAATCAGAGTCTGAATAACCAACAATTTCTAGGTTATCCGTTCTTTTATATGTAAGCATGAAATCCTTAGTTCCTTGCATATAATGCAAGACTTTCTTTGCGGCCTTCCAGTGGTCCGGTCCTGGATTTGATCGGTATCTGCCAAGCATCCCGGTTACAAAACATAAATCGGGGCGTGTACACACTTGAGCATACATGATGCTTCCGACAGCTAAAGCATAAGGAACAAACTTCATCTGATCAGTTTCATATTAGTTCCTTGGACATTGAAATGTCCCAAACTTATCTCCCTTAACTATAGGAGCAGGTGAGGCTGAGCACTTATACATATTGAATTTTTTCAGTACTCTCTCAAAGTATGCCTTTTGAGATAGTCCTAACGTTTCCCTGGACCAATCTCGGCGAATCTCGATGCCGAGGACATATGAAGCTTCACCAAGATCTTTCATATCAAAACTGGATGACAGAAAATTCTTGGTCTCATGCAGTGTATCCTTATCGCTACATGCCAACAATATGTCATCAACGTATAGGACTAAAAATGTGAACCTACTGCCTTTAAACTTAACGTATATGCAGTTGTCCACAACATTTTTGATGAATCCAAAAGTTTTGATAATCAAGATTGGCTCTGATACCGTTGTTGGATAAATTATGCATCTATGAGATGCCATTAGAAGAATCTAATTGCATCTAGATCATCTCACAACATGAATAAAGAAGGGTTTAGAGTTTCTTTACATGTCATGGGAGTGGACATGATCGCCTGCTCGGTGCAGGCGTGATGCAGGGGTGATGTAGTCGAAGCAGAGGTTCTCCTCACCGTCCTGATTCCTTCAGGACCGTCACCGGGACTGGCCGGGGACGGCGGCGGCGGCTGGCTTAGGTCTTCCCGTCGCTGCAGCGCTCCCCCTGATCGGATGGGGTAAGAATATCGGGAGGAGAGAAAACCGTATGTGAATTATGATTGCGCAGGTGGCCAGCTCTCTCCCGTATCCTTTTATATGGCGCTGGCGACAGGGGACCCAAAACCTGAGTTGGTTTTTGGGAGCCCCAGATCAGGGCGCGTTAGTTCTGATCGAGGCTCACGTACGTTGGTACGTGGACCCCTTCACTTATCGTTATCCCTTCATTATTTTTTTCTGTTAGACTAATAGATCTAATCTGGCTTGTTTAAGCCGTCAGATCAAAACCAACAAACACGACTTTATAAAGTTTGAGCATGGAACCGGCACGCCTTCACCTCTGTGCCATCCCATCACCTCCGCAGCCCAGCGTCATCACACTGGCTAGGCAGCCATATCCGCGCCAGCCCACCACACTCTAGCCGCTTATGCCCATCCCTCCGCGAGCACCGTGACCTCGCGCCTCCACCATTGAGACACCTAGCACCTCCGAAGCACAACGTCACCGCACCGAGCTCGGGCCTCCGTCTAGTTGAGCTACCAACGCCACTTGAACGGTGCGAGAGGGAGACGAACAAACGACCGCACCGTCGCCGATGCCGGAAGGGCTTTGCCCGGCAACGCCCTCTGGCAGCGGCGAGGGGAGTAGTTTGCTGTGGGAGCTGGTAGCCGGTGGCAGCTAGGGTACCCGGGCCGGTGGGAGAGATTCGCCTAGTTTTTCAATAATTAACCGGGCAACTCTGTTTCTTAGTTAATGGATGCGGCAAATTTTTGTTTGCATTTTGAAAAAAATGCGTCATTTTTGCAAAGACAATGAAAAACAAGGGAAATGCGTTAGTTTATCAAATCACTAAGAATCAAGGGAATTTTCCTCGAAAAAGAATCAATGGCACATCATTACGTTCTCTTTTTTCTCCTGGTGGATATGAAAGAGGGGCCGGTATGGATACGCCGTCCCGGCTGGCTCCGTACTTTTGACAGTCCTCGTCCAGTACTTGCCTACGGGAAAAGTCCAAGCACAAGCAGCTGCCCGGGTGTTCTTGGAAGAAGAAGAATGTCTCCGACCGTCAGCATCGCCTGTCTTATCCCGAAACACTCCCGGCATTTCTCTGCGGCGGTTAGCGACTGGCACATCCTCCAGCTTAAAATCAAAAGCATATCATTACAGTCTCACGGTCACAGCGACAAAGTCTTCGCCTGACCTTTTTCACATGGAAAACGCACCGCACGCATAACATTCCCCTGCGCGAGCGACGAGCCACCGAGGGCTACGTCCGGCAGCCGGTACTGGTACTGCATAGTGGTTTAGCTGGCACGCCGGCGTCATCGCTTCGGTAAACGCGTGCGTGAAAACTCTCGCCGGCCGGCGAGACGTGCGTCGCGTTTTTTAAGGTGCATGCGGTGGTGACCGACGAACGGCAGCCAAATACGTTTCCCTTTATCAGCGAACTGATCCATCAGTTACTAGTATTTTTTAAGATTTAGGGTTTAGCAGGGGTAGCTTCGGGTAGAATCTTCCCTGGTTGCCCGCATTCACAAGCATTTAGCAGTTCGTGGGGGTTTCGTGCATGGCTAAGTAAAACAGATATTTCACCATCGTTCCTCCTGTCTCCCTTCGTCAAGTGCTGTTGTCATCATAATCCCATTGGTCCTTTTCACCGAGACCATGTAACGCCATCATTTTGTGCGTGTACAAAATTCTCTGCCAAAGATATAGAAGTACATCAATCCATTTCCTACAGTCTCTTAATTTGGCTTAGATTCAGTTTCACCTTTTACCTCGTTGATCATAATTAGCCAATATGACCACAGGCTATGTCCTGCTACGTGTCATTCACACTGGAAAATGTCTTTGCCGCTCAACAGTTCCACTCCATTTCCTATTCAGCACCAAGAAGCCCAACGGAGAGGATAGTCTCAAGTTGGCACGAGCAGCAAAAGTCAGCACAGTTCGTTTTACCATCTGCTTAAAAAATGCTACCAGTCATTATCCATTGAAACGACACAAATGACTTCCTTAAAGCTCGAAGGACAGAATAACAGTATAACACAATGATCATTGATTAATCACATCGATCCTTCTCAGTTTCCTTATTTTGTTGGCACAAGTCAATGGCTTCAAACATCGGGCAAGCCTTTAACCTACCTAACTGCTAACTGTAAACGAGCCTTTTGCTGCGATTGTATGGATCAGCTAGAGCGCCAAGTCGCCGATGAAGGCATCACTTGTGTAGACTTAACACATCTAGTCATTAGATTTAATCGATGTCGTTACATGATCGGAGGTAAACTCTTTGTGTAGACTTCCGTCCCGGCTCTAGAAGGCCGCGCGTCGGTCTCAAGGTGCTTGGGCTAGCTCCATCACCTTTCCACACTGCAAAAATAACTTCCTACCCCAACTAATAAGGTATCAGGCCGAAACAGCACAATGCATTAATTGGATGGTGTTACATCCATAAAATGTAAGTCTGATAAAGAGATATATCACCCATAATTAACATCATCACTTATAGTAAACCTAATAGCTCACGCATACAATAACTAATCATACTAGTATCTTATACCACTAATATATGGCCCACCTCTTTCGTTCACAAAGGGTGTTGGAGTTCGTGCTGCAACCTACTGTAAGTTTGTAGCCCGCTTCTCTTCTATCTCCTCTCCTCTCTCCTCTCATTAGGCATAAGTCTTATGTGACATCTCTTATAGCCCGTGTACGTCACTCTATCGTACCTATTTTTAGGGCAGGGTTTGGGTTAGCCTTTTGCTCTTGGAGTTATAAGCTAACCCTGATTACTTGTTGCCCTCTCATAGCGCCAGGTTGGAACAACATCTAAGAGTGATAGTGTAGATACAATGAACCAACCAGAACGGCGAGGGTTAGACTAATGATAGTGAAATTTCAACCTCGGTTAATGATATGCTGGATTTAGAGGCCGAACGGGCGCTTGAGATGATTCGTAACTTAGCGGCGGTTAAACCCATGAATAACTCCGATATCGATGCTTTAGGGGTCAGGGTGCTCGATAATTTTTGCGTGGATCTTGCTCATCCGTCTCCTGTGCCTGAGGAGGAGGATGAGCGAGTGGACAATGTGGAAGTGCGCACCTCCAAGACTGGTTGTGAGGACCAGCTGGAGAGTTTTAATTTTCCTAAACGCAAATGGAAGTGGAAGATTTACCCAGATTCCGCAGTGCGTAGGAGTGCTCGGATACGAACGCCTAAAAAATTCCATGACGAGATATGAAAAGAATCTTTTGGAATAGCAGATGTCTGAAAGACTTGGCTAAAAGAAGGTTTCTTGCTGAGGCTTCTATTGAGCATAAGTTGGACTTTATCGCGGTGTCGGAAACTGGTAGAGCCAACTTCTCGCCACAATTTCTAAATACTCTTTCGGGTGGTATTGATTTTGATTGGCATTGTCTACCACTGCGAGGAAGATCGGGTGAGATTTTACTCGGAGTTAGATGTGATTCGTTAGAAGTCCGAAGCGTGGTCATGGGAGATTTCGCTGTTAAGTTTAGGGTGCGGTCGAAGACCGATGGGTTTAACTGGGCTTTGGTGGCTGTATATGGTGCCGCACAGCCCGAGCTTAAACCGGATTTCTTGGCTGATCTGGTTAAGATTTGCGGTTCTGAACAACTTCCTATCCTGGTGGGGGTGATTTTAATATCATCAGAAGGCGTGATGAGAAGAATAATGATAATTTTGACGGCAGATGGTCGTTCATATTTAACACAATCATTGAAAGCCTGGATCTGCGTGAGATAGAGCTTTCGGGCAGAAAATTTACCTGGGCTAACGCCTTGCCAAATCCCACGTTTGAAAAGCTGGACCGAGTCCTGGCTAGCGTCGAATGGGAGCAGAAATTCCCTTATGTAACAGTCCAGGCACTTACACGTGGTATTTCTGATCACACGCCTCTATTCCTTGACTCTGGGGAGGCCACCCATTTGGGAAATAAAAATGTTTTTCCTTTTGAGCTTGCTTGGTTTGAGAGAGAAGGTTTCTTGGATCGCGTAGCGAGAGAATGGGCTAAGGATGCAGGAGGTAGGACTGCACTCGAGCGCTGGCAGAATAAAATTAGGCATTTGAGAAGTTTCTTACATGGGTGGGCTAAGCATCTCAGTGGGATTTATAAGATTGAAAAGGAACATCTCCTTACGCTTGTTCAGTTCCTTGATGTAAAAGCCGAAACCATGATCCTGCCAGCCTCGGAGCTTCATGCCAAGCTTGACGCGGAAATGAGGCTGAAAGAGCTCCTTCGTGAGGAAGAACTAAAATGGGCCCTTCGGGCTAAGGTCAGAAGAGTCGTCCAGGGGGACGCGAACACACAATTTTTCACATGATCGCCAATGGTAATTAAGCATAGAAAGAAGAGGATCTTTCAGCTTGAACAAGATGAGGGAACGATTCTTGGCCAGGAAAACTTAAAGCTATATATTACTGAGTATTACAAGCAGCTGTTTGGGCCTCCAGAGGATAACTGTGTGTCGCTGGATGAGTCTAGGATTGAGGATGTGCCTCAACTTACGGCTGTTGAGAATAATATTTTAGTTGCTCCTTTTTCTGAGAAAGAGGTGTATGATGCCATTTTCCAGATGAAGAATAATAAGGCTCCTGGCCCGTGGTTTCCCGGCAGAGTTCTACAAGAAGTGTTGGCATATTATTAAAGGAGATCTCTTGCCGTTGTTAATTGATTTTTTCTCTGGCCAACTTCAACTTTTTCAGCTGAATTTTGGAACGATAACCCTTCTTCCAAAGAAGACAGAGGCAGTGCGGATTGAGCAATTCCGGCCTATCTGTCTTCTTAATGTTAGCTTCAAAAAATTTACCAAGGTCGGGACGAATAGGCTCACACAGATTGCGCATACTGTGGTGCAGCCTACTCAAACTGCTTTCATGCCGGACAGGAACATCCTCGAAGGGGTTGTGGTCCTACGTGAAACGCTCCATGAGATTCACACAAAAAAACTTGATGGAGTTGTTTTTAAGGTGGATTTCGAGAAAGCGTACGATAAAGTCAAATGGCCTTTCCTTCAACAGGCACTACGCATGAAGGGTTTTGATGAAGCTTGGCGATGCCAAGTTGAATCTTTCACGCAAAAAGGGAGTGTTGGAATTAAAGTGAATGGCGATATAGGTCATCATTTCCAGACATACAAGGGCCTGAGACAAGGTGATCCAATGTCTCCTATTCTGTTCAACATTGTCGTTGACATGTTGGCAATCTTGATAGGTAGGGCAAAGGAGGCTGGGCAAGTAGGTGGCTTGGTGCCTCGTCTAGTTGATGGTGGTGTGTCCATCCTGCAGTACGCCGATGATACAATCATCTTTATGGAGCACGACTTGGCAAAAGCAAGAAATATGAAGCTAGTGTTGTGCCTTTTCGAGCAATTGACCAGTCTGAATATTAACTTCCATAAAAGTGAGTTGTTCTGTTTTGGTAGAGCCAAAGAGGAACAAGATGCATATAAGCAATTTTTGGTTGCGAATTGGGAGCACTACTATTCACTTACCTAGGTATCCCCATTCACCATCGTAAGTTGAAAAACAGCGAATGGAAGTGTATCGAGGATTGGTTTGAGAAGAAACCGAGCTGCTGGAAGGGCAAACTCATGTCGTATGGAGGCCGATTGATTCTCACTAATTCGGTGCTCACGAGTCTGCCTATGTTTCTTTTGTCCTTCTTTGAAGTACCAGTTGGAGTTAGGAAAAGGCTGGACTTCTATCAGTCCCGTTTCTTCTGGCAGAGTGATGAACTTAAGAGAAAGTACCGTTTAGCCAAATGGGACGTCATCTGCCGACCAAAAGACCAAGGGGGTCTTGGTGTTGAGAATCTTGAAGTCAAGAACAAATGCCTTCTCAGTAAGTGGCTATATAAGTTAGCAGCTGAGACTGAGGCAACTTGGGCGCAGATTCTGCGTAACAAGTATCTGCACTCTAAGACTTTGTCGCAGGTGACAGTCAGACCGACTGATTCGCCGTTCTGGAAAGGGCTAATGAGAGTCAAAGCTACTTTCTTTAATACAACAAAGTTTATTGTTGGTGATGGCAATAACACTCGCTTCTGGGAGGATACTTGGCTGGGAGAAACGCCGTTGGCGCTTCAGTATCTGTCGCTATATCGTATTGTGCAGCACGTGATGCTCTGGTTGCAACGAGTTTGCAGTTCACTCCCCTTAATATTCAGTTTAGGAGGGTGCTTACTCATCAGCCCGATCAGTTGTGTTGGAAGCTTACTAGATCTGGGGAATTCACAGTCAAGTCGATGTACATTGATGTCATCAATTCTAGTGTTATTCCTAGTTCCAAACATGTGTGGAAAGTTAAGGTTCCTCTGAAAATCAAAGTGTTTATGTGGTTTGTACATAAACAAGTCATCTTAATGAAAGATAATTTGATTAAGCGCAACTGGACAGGCTCTACTAGGTGTAGTTTCTGTGATCGGGATGAAACTATCAATCACCTTTTCTTTGAGTGCCCGTTAGCGAGGGTGTTGTGGCGCTCGGTGCAAATTGCCTTTAATATTACTCCTCCGAATTCGGTCAGGTCGTTATTTGGAACGTGGCTTGTTGGGATAGAGTCCGAAACGACAGCTAGACAAGTTCGCGTAGGAGCATGTGCATTGTTATGGGTAATTTGGAACTGCAGAAATGATTTGGCTTTTAACAGAACAACAACTATTCACTTTTTGCAGGTTTTATTTTGGGCTACTGCGCTAATCCGTATGTGGTCCTTACTCACTCCGACGGAGGCCAGGGAGCGTTTGGTTACTGGATCTGTCCGGTGGGAGATGGTAGCGCGGGATATCTTCAACCGGTTTGGATGGCGGTCATGTAATAGGATAGGCGATTAGTTTACCTATCTATCTTATGCCAGCCGGTTGTGGCTTTTGGGCCTTTTTTTTGCTTTTGTAGCTCTTTGTGAGCCAGCTTCTCTTTTTGTTACAGACTGCATGACCTTGTTGAACTACTTTATTTATTTATAAATGTGGCCGTATGCATTGTTCTGATGCAGAGGCCGGGGAGTCCCCCCTTTTTGAGAAAAAAAGACAATTTGGCTTTATCCCCTCAAACCAGCAACACCGAATGCGTCCTACAAAAATAGGCTTCTATTTCGGTCTGCGCCCTCTGCGACATGTCTAATCGGATGCGCCATATCACTTTGCACATGAACATCATGTAAAAACGGGAGAGTATCATACAGAAACCAACATTCGGTAGAAACCGGTGAAAACCACGCGAAAACGATGTTTGAAGTTTCCAAAAAATCTCAAAAAGATATGGGATGTTAAGAGGGTGATGTTCTATTGGTATGTCAAATTTCAAATTCAAACACATTACAGGATGTGAGCTATGAAAAACACAAAATTAACGTTGAATGCCAAAGAGTAACGTCACTATTCCTTGCTGAATTTATCTTTTACATAGCTCTCGTCCCATAATGGGTTTTTACTTGAAATTTCACATGAATAGAACATCCCACTTTTTAAAGATTTTTCTTGCAACTTTCAAATGTGGTTTCCATGAAATTTTCTTCAAATGTTGGTTTCCGTATGATATTCTCCGTGTAAAAATTGTCCAACTGTTAAGTGTGCTTCTATTCAAAATGGTTTGCGCTAAATCTGGCTTCAAAGTTGCCACTGAATTTGCTAGAAAATACCAGGTTCCAAGTGTAACTTCTTTTAGGAAACTACGTCACGCGAAAACCATCCTTAACCAATTTTAATCCGGAAACGGAATGTGGTTTTGCTATTTTTGAGGCGACCGAGGAATATTTATTTATTCTAGATCACCGGGACAGTTTTCCGTATGGTTTTCTTGTAAATATGTTTGTAAGAAAAAATGTACGGTTTCAGCAAGTTTGACATGCTCTATACATAAAATGTCATTTTCTTCTTTCATGAAAATGGAATGGTCCTGTTGGTTCCTCGAAAAAGGTTTTTTCACTGAAAGTGAAATGTACTCAGCTTTTTGACACGTACTCCCTCCATGCGGAAATACTTGCCAAAGAAATGGATGTATGTTGACGTATTTTAGTTCTAGATATATTTATTTTTATCCATTTTCACGACAAATAATTTCGAACGAAGGGAGTACATCTTAGGTTCGTTCGTATTAGCTCTAGATGGGCTGTGAGTAAACCAGTATAACATTCCATTGCAGTATCCATTGCTAAGGCCCAACTGTAACAAAAAAAGTGTAACCAAATTATATCTAATAAACGCCACCGTTATTGCGACCAAAGTGTTTTAGTTATCTAGAATCTCATTTTACTTAAATGGTCCTCGCGTTCGTGCTGAGTGGCAACATGTTAACTGATAAGGAAATGGTAGCACGAGCCACATCAAATCAGCAATTGATAACCTTCAACTTCACCGAAAAGATCTATTGAAAGAACCACAATGAACACACAAACAAATCAACGCATGGTGTAGTACACCGGTATGATGGATCTAACACTATACAAAATTGTCATACACAAGACATCTATAAACGGTAGCTTTCTTCCAGTGTGTCCTTCCAGAAAGAGTCACCCTCGAGAGAGCACAGCCCGGGCAGCTCCATCATGGGCTCCAGCAAGCCGGCAAACTCCCGTGCTGGGGACCAGTCACCCGCGGGTGCAAGATCATATGAAGCGGCAGTGTTGCAGAGCTGATCAGCCGGTTCAGCTGCTGCAAAGGAGCTCGTTCCCGGAGATGTATCATTGGTCAGCTGCTGCTGCACCACGTGCTGCTCTACAAAATTGGAGGTGTTGCAGAGGTAACTCGGCTGCAGGTAGTTCATCTGGTTCGGAACGATGCTGCTGCTTGACTTGAGCACTGTGTTTGCTGCAGCCAGGTTGGCTATGAGGCCGGTGGTGCTGTTGTTAGAGCCGATGGCCTGGAACAGCTGCTGCAGAAGCTGCGCCTGCATGAGGGCGCCAGTGCTCAGGCCTCCAAGGCTCGCGGCCGCCGCCGCCCAGAGGAGCGCGGCGGCGGCACCGTTGACGTGTTGGTTGGTCTGGTCGCACGGCAGCTGCTGGTGCGTCACTGGGTCGACGCCCATGCGCAGGAGCTTCTTGCGGATATGCGTGTTCCAGTAGTTTTTGATCTCGTTGTCCGTCCGGCCCTCCAGGTGCGTCGCGATCGTCGACCACCTAATAATGCCCAACAGAAATTTATCCATGTCAGTGTCAAACTCAAAGACTATGGCAAAAGGTCCACGAGGAAATTGACAGTCCATGCATGGGGAATGGCGGCTAAGCTCTGTGTGTGTGGAGTAGTTGGACTTGACGTGAACTACGTACTTGTTGCCGAGGCCGGCGTGGAGGGTGATGATGAGGCGCTCCTCGTCGTCGGTGAAGTTGCCGCGCTTGATGTCGGGGCGGAGGTAGTTGGTCCACCGGAGGCGGCAACTCTTGCCGCAGCGGTTCAGCCCGGCGGCTTTGGGAAGGCCGCGCCATCTGCCGACGTTCCCGCCGCGCTTCTGGATGTGCTCCACCAAAGTTTTGTCCTCCTCCTCCGTCCACGGCCCTTTCTTCACGCCGGCGTCGTGGCTGCAGCACGGAGACCTCCCCATCAGATCGATTTCCTCGATACAAGCTCTGCTAGCTGGTTACCTAGGATCGACTACTGGTGGCTGTGATGGATGTAGTGGACAGAAGTCAGAACGCAGAATCTATGTTCGTGTACTCTTTCGTTGGCCAGGTATATATAGAGAACACAACCATTCAGTAGTCGTAGCCCATGACAGATTGACAGAGCACGCACGAGAGGTGCCGCGGAAGCTGCGAATTTTCCTTCCATTCTGCTGCTCTCATGTCGTGGCCACTAGTACTGAACCCTTTGTGTATGTCGGATATACTCTTTAGAAAAAGTCGTGCGTAAGACTAGATATATTCTGCACGCTGCACTTCACACATGATGGGAATGCATGTCGCAAGGCAAGGTAACAAGGAGGAATAAAGTGATCACTCTCAACAAGTGGCAGGCTGCAGCATAGAAAATGTGTTATGAGGTCACTCCGTGTAGTGTAGCACCTGTAATTTTGGAGTAGATCCTTAATTTTGGAGTAGGCACCTTCCTCGGTTCCTTCCTTGGAGTGCTGATCGACACAGTGATCTCGCTGCTGAATAATGTTCCAAATTACGTCCATGTTTTGGTCTCTCCATGCAAGAAAATAATAGCCTACGATTATCATCCTACTACTATACTATTGTATTTTCTTAACTAATCCTGCTGGCTGCTTGGCTGTGGTTTCGCCAGATGATTTGGGTCGTGAATTCGGTGAAGAATCGGATTAGAATACTCGTGGAAAACCGGTGCCAAAAGTTAGGCCTGCGTTCGATGAAACATGACCGATGTTTTTGGACTATGAACACACGGCACCATGGCTCTTGTAGCTCCTGTGCTGCTTTTGGATACGCAAGAGCTTAGCGTATTGATTCATTAAGGGCATCTCCAACGCCGACCTGCAAATTCCTCTTGTATACGGGAGAGAGTAATTCAACGCTTTGCAAAGTATCCGTCTGGGAGGATAAAAGATAGGTGGAGACTATGCATGTGGTGAAATATATATTGGTTGGGAGGAGAGAGAGAAGAGGGAAACCATGCATGAGCGGATGGGAAGAAGAGAGAGAAGAGAGGGACCATACATGTGATTGGTCAATTACATGTCCGGACTCCGGCAAAGCTCTCCATGTTTTCCTCAAAATACCGGAATTTGGACGTCTGGATAGTTTCGCGGACTGATACAGGTCCTCATTGGATTGCGAAAGTGAACAAATGTGTCCGGTCAAACATATGTCTGTGTTTTTTGGGGGTAAAGAGATGCCCTAAGAATGGAGCAACGTTTACAATATCAGTTTTGCTAGAACTCATCTAGATGGGATATAATTTGGTCTCATTCACCTTTTATAGCCATTTGATGTGATGCTATAAGATACGTGTATGCTGACGTGAGTTGTATCTGTTCTTGTTTTCAAAGTGAATGAGACCAAATAATATTTTATTTAGATGAGTTCTAGGTACTCCCTTGCAATATTTCAAATCCGGTTACAGAGGATGCTTCTGAATGTGAGTGCTCGTGACCATATTGCCGAGTGTTCTCTCGTTGGGACCCGAGACCGTGGCTCACCGGCCATTTCTTCCCGTGGAAACCCACACGTTGCCTTCCCGTTCAGACCGCCACCTAATCCACTAGAAGAGCCCATGAAGGAGAGCCTGCATCTGCCCGCCTAGCAACTAAGCTAGGCTGAGTAGGCGAGTAGCCGAGCCGTGCACACATGCCCGGCCATGGCGGCGTCTAGTCATCTGCCACGGTCAGTCTTTGTTCATTGGTGCCAAAATCTGTCTACCTTATGACTGTTCAACCCGAACCCACCCCCCTCTCTCTATGTCTTTTAGGACTAGCTCAACGTAGTAGCACGGGCTGAAACGAGTCTCGTGCAGGTACTCGTTGATTGACGGCTGCCGGCTCGACGCCGCCATGGTTAGGGGATTGGCGGGTACTTAGCCACGAGACCGTACATCAAGCGGAGAGCAGCAATGGGTTGTGCGTGAGGGGAATGACCAGGGGAAGGTGAGGTAGAGAGCCATGTCGGAACGGAAGAAGACACATCTCGCATGTTGCAATATCTCGAAAAATAGGCTTTCGCCCCGCTATATAGATATAGCAACCACACGATACAACTGATAGACCGATGCTGGGGCAAACAGCACAAGCAAGCCCAAAAGAAATAACAGAGAAAGAAAAAGAAACTAATGACAACAGAGTCGGGTCGACAAAAACGATGATGACCCGCAACCGCTGCGTCCGCCGGAGAATTTCCACCACGCTCCTAGCACTTCGGACCGCCGCATACCAAGCAACACCTTCAGGAAGGAACGTGACGATGCCGACGCTGTTGCCCGGACTGGTCCTAGGGTTTCCCCCGGTACACGGAGGGGCGTGTGGAAGAGGTAAGCCCGGCGCCCTTCAGGAAGGACCGGTGGCGCCCGCGGGCGTCACCGCGTCGGTGCCGGCCAAGCCGACAGGGATTTCTCCCATCCGCGACACATCCACATCTCCGGCCGCTCCGTCGCACTCCACCAATCTTGCCGCCCACCAACATGCGCCACCACGGTCTTTAGATCACCACTGCCGTCTCACCATGGAAAGAGAAGCGAGACCGACGGATCTGAGAGGGGACAGCCGGGAACAGGGAGCGGCAAAAATCAGCAGCCACGCGGGAGGGGACAACCTCCACCGCCCTTGGCGGTCATCGGCCGGACGCAGCAATAAGGAGCACACCAGGCCCACGGCCCGGCCGAGCCAAAAAGGACTCGTGAAGCTCCCGTCACCACGCTGCAGTTAGCGCGCCACCGTCTTCGCAACCCCCCGCACGAGCCGCACCTCCGTCCGTCGAAGCCGTCACACACGACCAAGCGGCAAAGCGAAACCGACAAGGCCGAGAGGAGACAACCGGGAACGATGAGCGGCAAAATCGGCAGCCACACGGGAGGGGACGACCTCCACGGCCCATGGCGGTCATCGACCGGACGCAACAAGGAGAGCACACCTGGCCCACGGCCCGGCCGAGCCAGATAGGGCTCGTGAAGCTCTGCCGCGCTGCAGTGCGCGTGCCTCCGTCTTCGCAACCCCCCCCCCCCCCCCCCGCACGAGACGCTCCTCCGTCCGTCGGTGCCGCCGGCCAGGCCCGCCCAGACCCAGATGGGGCACAAAAGGGGCCAGATCTGGCCAGAAGGGCGCCGCCACCTGTCGCCGCGCCAGTCCACAGCCAAGAGGCTGTGCCGCCGCCTCCTCACCATCCGGCACAACGCCGCCGCCGAAACCACCGTTGCCCGAGGAACACCATCGCACACCCGCGATGGGGAAGGAAGATCACCTGCAGCACCACCGGAGGACCGAAGCCGGGCCCCGTCACCATCACGGGGCACAGCCGCCGCGGGCCAAGCCCCCATCCACCGCCGCAGCACCGCAGCGCGCCGCCGGCCGTAGAAGGAGCCGCCTCGCCGCCGGACCCTATGCACGCCCGACGCCACCGCCCAGGGAGGGAGCCCCGCGCCCACCAGCACCAAGACATGGAGGAGAGATCCCCCGCCGCCAGCCACCGCGAGGGGCTTCGCCCTGGCGGTCCCGGCCAACGGCAGAGGGGGGAGGAGGAAGGGGAGGGCGCCCGCGGCGGGATCTGGCGCCGCTGCTCGAGCCGCCCGCAGGGGGGACGGCGCGGGGGCAGGGGGGATTTTTTCGAGATTGACACAAGGGATCTCCCATGTTGCAATATCTCGTCTGTTGGAGCATCTCCAACAGCTGCCCTACTTTAAGGCAGCAAAATTTGCTCGGAGTAAAATATAGGGCACAACAAAATCCGCGTCTCCAACGGCTACCCTAAACTCGAACCCTTATTACAAGTGTTAGATGTTATTATATATATATAATAATGTTTGAAAACAAAATTTATAATACATACATGAAAAAAAATGCAATTCATGGCGATGATGTTAATAGGCTAAAAATCATCGAAAACAAAAAGATACACGACATATTAGACCTTGAATGACATTATTTTTAATAAGGCACAACCGGTAGGTCTTTCTAAACTCTTACCTTTATGAATCCAGCAATCCCTTTTCTTATTAACAAGCACAAAAGTTAGAATTTTTCAAATGCAAAACCCATTCACTACTAGGGAAAACCTTATACACAGAATCTTACCAGCAGCGCTCTTTAAAATAAGGCGCTACTGCTATTTAGCAGCGGCGTGTGTAACCAAAACGTGCTGTTGAAAGCAAAATAGCAGTAGCGCGTCTGTAGTAAACAACGCTACTACTATAATTGCCATGACCTCGCCGCCAAGCTAGTTATAGCAGTAATGCCTTATTCCATACCGCGCTACTGCTATTGATATTGGCAGTAGCCTCTTTTGACAAAGCTCGCTACTGCTAAGTTCAGTCCACTCCTTGCACCTAAGTTTAGTCCCACCTCGCTCCGCGAATAGGGTGTTTACCATTTTAAATATGTTACTTCTCAAATTATCACAACCGCTTGGTCTTCAGTGAACTCTATGTGCAGAATTTGTGGCCGCAATATGAGTCTTCTCCGGTTCCTAAACCGGCGAGGACTCATATTGACAATTCTGATTGTACACAAAAAGATCATTGATGACCAATGTATTTTTGCATGCTTACACTTAGCAGTAGGGCGTTTTATGAGACAGCGCTACTGCTAGGGCGTTTAGCAGTAGCACGTTACCCAGAAGGGCGCTACTGCTAAATCCATCCTATCTTCCCCCAACAGGCCGCCCCTCACTCTCCTCTCTCCGCTCAACTCATTCTCCGCCGCCCGCTGCTGCCGTCGTCGCCCTCTCCCTCCTCCATCCCGCCGCCGTCGTCCCTCCCTCCCTAGCTCCCTCCTCCATCCCGCTATCGTCGCCCCCTTCCCCGCTGTCACCGCCACTGAGGTAGCTCCTCCTACCTCCCTCCTCCTCCCTCCCCCCTCCTCCCCACCTCTTCCCTCCTTCCTCCCACTCCTCCCTCCATCCTTCCTATCCCTCCTCCCTCCCTCCTTCCTACCCCTCCTCCCTTCCTCCCCCCTCTCTGTTCTTGTAGAATGCAGGTAGTTTAAATGTAGATTTTGAAATGTAGACATTGTAGAATGTAGGTTTTGTAATAGAATAATGTTTTAGCCTATTTTAGGTGTTTTGAATAGAATAGGAAATTTTAGGTCTTTTGATTAGAAATTTTAGTAATGGAAACTTTTAGTTGGTAGAATTTGAAAAAAATGTCCTGTACTTGTTATATTCTGAACTTAGGGCATATTTTCAGGGTTTAGTAAAAGAAATAGTAATAGTGGATGATGGTGTAGATGTTTTAGGTATAGAACATTTTGAATAGATGATGATGTAGATTTTTTAGTAGAACTAGTTTATTTAGTGTTGCTCAAGAATTGGTCATATGATGTAGATATAAACATGCATATCTAGTGTTTCTCAAATAGGATATGTTCTTGCCCAAGTGGCCATGTTTGCAGGTAACACCTCCGAGTGGCCTATGTTTTGCCGGAGTGTTGATTAATTTCCGTTCAGGCAAATTTCAGACGCTCGATATGTCCTTTTTAGCGAAGGTCATGCCGGAATTTTCCATGAATTTTGGCATGACTTGTGCTAGAATATGTAGGAAATATCGAGTGACTGGTTTAGTTTTCTTGTGGTTCAGTTTAGGTTAATCATATGGTAGTTCTTGTTATATGCTTTTCTTTCCTCTAAAAGTGGATCGTTAATCCTTTTCTAATATTGCTTTAGGAAAATGGTGCCACCCCCACCACCACCACCATGTCGACTGTGCAAGTCAAGATGTGCCAGCAGCCTTGCAACTAGCACATTGTTCGGCATCTACTTCCAGCCGAGTTTTTTGCCTGCGGCGGTAACAAAATATATGAAACTTGTAACAACTATTTTGTTTTTAGTGTTATTGGCATTAATGCATTGTGTATATATCATTGTGTATACACAGATTGTCCCATGCAATGTGAGGTTGGAATTGAACAAGCTGACCGGAGACACTGTGACTTTTGCGGTTCCTGGGGACCCCTACACTACGGAGGTCGAGAAAGGACGAAATATGTCGCAGATGGGAGGAGATGGATGGGACCATTTCATCTCCCACATGGGTATCACTGGTGGTGAGTTGATCAGCTTCTCCTTTAGAGCAGAAAGACTCAAGCTGGCCATCATTTATCTCAACACGGAGGAAGATGATGAGGACCCACTTGATGAAGCCATCTATACTCAAAGAATAAGGCTAAGCGAGGAGGAGGTGTGCAACCTATGGGACATGATTCCGCCACGTGCTGACTTTGTCGGGGTGCCATTCGTGACCCGCCTGACAAGTACCATGGTTGATCGGCATGTTATGATATGTTATACTTACTGTAGTAATTTCATTATATGCTTTATTGTTATACTTACAAATGCAAATTATCTGTATGTAGAATCCAATGATATGCATAGTGTAGAATCCAATGATATGCTTAGTGTAGAATCTGAGTACATGCTTACTTAGTGTAGAGTCCAACAATATGCTTACTAAATCCGATGATATGCTTAGTGTAGAGTCCAATGATATGATGTGTAGAAGCTAGCCGATGATATGCTTTAGTGTGGAGTCCGATGACATGCTTAATTAGTCTAGAGTCCAATGAAATGCTTACTGTCTGATCGATGATATGCTTTAGTGTAGCTAGAGTCCAAGGAATCATTAATAGTGTAGAATCCATACTTATTAGTATAATTCAATCTTAGTAGAAATGTAGTACTATTTTTGATAATGTAGAAATCTATAATTAGTAGAAATATGTTTGCAAGAGTATGTGCGAGGCTACTTATTAATTGATATATTTTTATTATTTAGAAATTGCCAAAGAGCCTATCTGTGAGTTGTGGTATCGAGCCTGATGAAGAAGGCTCTGCTGGAATACGCCTTACCGCAAGGGGCTCCGTCACCACCTGTGCGTACAACGTGGACACGGACGGTCGCACACACTTTAACTCGGTTGGGTGGAAGAACTTCCTCGTTGGCAAGAATCTTCGTGTTGGACAGGCCATCCTAATTACTATCAGGAACACCCACCACCATGGCTTGAGGAATATCATCTAGAACTACATATGTGTGTGGCTATATGACTATCCCTAGCAGACTGCTATATGTTGTATGACTACCTAGTACTGCTTATCATATATGCTACTATATGAACCATATATGTGTGTGAGGATGCATGTTGACTATATATGAGTACCTATAATGCTTAATGATATTGTATGACTACTGTATGACTATATGGTATTGTGGTTGATGATATTGTTATTTGGTATATGTGAAATTGCAGTTTATTGAAACAGGGTACTGTTCTAGATCAATAGGAATCAGAAAAAAATGTTGAAAGATACAACAGTAGCACGGGGAAGGAAAAGCGCTATAGCTACTTACGCTACTACTAACTGTTAGTTGTAGCGCCTTATTAGTAGCGCGGCCATCCGCGCTACTAATAGCATTAAAACCCGCGCTACTACTAGGGTTTTTCCTAGTAGTGATTGAAGAGAAATAAAAATGGTGTCTATTTCTATGTACTCCTTTGCACAATAATTGTATGTGCTCATCTAATTTCAGGCGGAAAAAAGCGTATGCATAATAATATCAAGAAGTGCATCTTTTACATACGGATCTTATACATACTTTGAACCATGATCACACACGAATATGAATATATAACATAAAAATTTCAAGTATTGATAGACAAAATTAACCGGTTCAATATAGTAGGCTCGATACTCACTTGGTTTCAAATGTCAAGAGCTTAGATGAATATCCAAGGTTCTATTATGTTTAAGAATAATAGATTGTGTTTTCTTATGTTTTCTTCAATTGTCATGCCTAATATTCTTACAACTTATCCTTATTAAGATGTGCTAGTTTCTGCAAAGACAATGAAAGAAGAAGCAGAAAAATGAGTTTCCCCGCCAATCTTTTTTGAACATTATGTTAAATCAGTCAAGAATGAAGATAATTTTTTTTCGAAAAAGAACCGATGACACATGGCATCATATTATTAGTAGCGCGTGAGAAGCTGGATTGAGTCCTTTGCAAAACCCGACGTATGTGAAGCTGGATCGAGTCCTAGCGAGCGTCGACTGGGAACAGAAATTCCCCCTGGTTACAGTCCAAGTGTTATCTCGTGGTATCTCTGACCACACCCCACTGCTGGTTGACTCCGGCGAGGCAACACATCTAGGTAACAAAAATACCTTCTCGTTCGAACTTGCATGGTTTGAAAGAGAAGGTTTCCTAGATCTGATAGCCAGAGAATGGGTGATAGATGCAGGAGGAAGGTCTTCTATTGAGAGATGGCAGAATAAGATTAGAAACTTGAGAAGTTTCTTGCGAGGGTGGGCTAAGCATCTTAGTGGGATTTATAAGGTTGAAAAGGAGAGGCTTCTTACACTTATTCATGCCCTAGATTTAAAAGCCGAGTCCATAATTCTGCAATCCTTAGAGCTTCATGCCAAAATAGATGCGGAGATGAGATTTAAAGAGCTATTGCGGGAAGAGGAGTTGAAGTGGGCTTTGGGAGCTAAGGTTCGCAAAGTTGTCCAAGGGGACGCTAACACTCAATTCTTTCATATGATCGCCAATGGCAAGCATAGAAAGAAAAGAATCTTTTAGCTTAAGCAAGACGAAGGGACGATCTGAGGGCAGGAGAACTTAAAATTATACATAACCCATTATTACAAGCAGCTGTTTGGGCCTCCGAAGGATAATTTTGTGTCCTTGGATGAGTCGAGGATTGAGGATGTGCCTCAGCTGGCTGCTGATGAGAATAATGTATTAATTGCACCATTCTCGAAGAAAGAGGTGTTTGAAGCGATTTCACAGATGAAGAATAATAAAGCTCCGGGGCCGGTTGGATTTCCGGCGGAGTTTTATAAGAAATGTTGGCACATCATTAAAGGGGATTTGTTACCGATGTTCCATGATCTATTATCCGGACAACTTCAGTTGTTTCATTTGAATTTTTAAAAATAAACTTACTTCCGAAGAAAACAAAGGCTGTGAGAATTGAGCAGTTTAGGCCTATCTGTCTTCTTAACGTTAGTTTCAAAAAATTTACCAAGATTGGGACTAATAGACTCACACAGATTGCGCACTAAAGTGTGCAGCCGACCCAAACTACTTTCATGCCGGACAGAAATATCCTAGAGGGGGTTGTGGTCCTTCATGAAACACTCCATGAGATCCATACGAAAAAGCTAGACGGGTTGTTTTCAAAGTGGATTTTGAAAAGGCGTATGATAAGGTTAAATGGCCATTTCTGCAACAGGCCTTGCGCATGAAAGATTTCGACCCGGCTTGGAGGAACTAGGTTGAATCCTTCACGCAAAAAGGGAGTGTTGGAATCAAGGTGAATGACGATATAGGTCATTATTTCCAGACACATAAGGGCCTGAGACAAGGAGATCCGATGTCACCTATTCTATTCAACATTGTAGTTGACATGTTGACCATTCTAATAGGTAGAGCAAAGGATGCTGGTCAAGTAGGTAGCCTGGTACCTCATCTAGTGGATGGAGGGGTGTCTATCCTACAATACGCTGATGATATTATCGTCTTCATGGAGCATGACTTGGCAAAAGCAAGAAACATGAAGCTGGTGTTATGCTTATTCGAACAATTGACCGGGTTAAAGATTAACTTTCACAAGAGCGAATTGTTCTACTTTGGAAAAGCCAAAGAGGAACAAGAGGCTTACAAGCACTTGTTCGGGTGTGAACTTGGGAATCTAACTTTTACGTATTTGGGTATACCAATTCACCATCGTAAGCTAACAAATAGAGAATGGAAGTGTATTGAAGATCGATTCGAAAAGAAACTGAGTTGCTGGAAGGGCAAGCTGATGTCGTACGGGGGCCGTCTAATTCTAATTAATTCGGTACTCACGAGCATGCCTATGTTTCTTTTGTCGTTTTTTGAGATACCAGTTGGAGTTCGAAAAAGACTGGATTTCTATCGATCCCGGTTTTTCTGGCAGAGTGATGACTTGAAAAAGAAGTATAGACTCACTAAATGGGATATTATTTGTCGACCGAAAGACCAAGGGGGTCTAGGTATCGAAAATCTTGAGGTGAAAAGCAGACGTCTTCTCAGCAAGTGGTTGTATAAGTTATCTGTAGAGTCAGAGGCCACGTGGGCGTAGATTCTGCGTAATAAGTACCTTCATTCCAAAACTTTGTCACAGGTAACAGTGAGGCCGACGGACTCACCTTTTTGGAAAGGGCTGATAAGAATTAAAGCAGTTTTTTTCAGCAGAACAAAGTTTATAGTCGGAAATGGTATTTCCACGAGATTCTGGGAGGATACATGGCTAGGGGAAACCCCTCTCGCGCTGCAATATCCCTCCCTTTATAGCATTGTGCAACGAAGAGACGCCTTCGTTGATACCGTGCTTCAGTCCACTCCCCTCAATATCCACTTTAGGAGAACACTTGCCGGAGCCCGTTGGGAAGCCTGGCTCCATTTGGTGAGAAGACTGATGGATGTGCAGATTTCTCAACAGTCAAACACGTTGTGCTAGAAGTTAACTAAAAATGGAGAGTTCATGGTTAAATCTATGTATTTGGATATGATTAACTCTAGCTCTATTCCTAGTTCCAAACATGTTTGGAATGTCAAGGTACCTTTGAGAGTTAACGTGTTCATGTGGTTTGTACACAAACAAGTCATTTTTCCTAAGGACAACTTGACAAAGCGCAACTGGACTGGTTCCACGAGATGTAGTTTTTGTGATCGTGATGAGACCATCAAACACCTCTTTCTTGATTGTCCGATGGCAAAGGTTCTATGGCGGACTGTTCACATTGCGTTTAATATTACTCCTCCGACTAATATCAACACATTATTTGGGACGTGGCTAGATGGGATAGAGTCCCAAAAAGCGAGACACATTCGTGTAGGAGTATGTGCTTTACTTTGGGCAGTGTGGAACTGCAGGAATGATTCGGTTTTTAACAGAGCATAAAATACTCTTTTTTGCATGTTATCTTCCAAGCTACTACATTGATCATATGTGGTTGCTACTCACTCAGACGGAGGCCAGGGAGCATTTGGTTACTGGATCTACCCGATGATAGATGGTAGTTCGGGCTATATTCAGCCGGTTTGGATGGCGGTCATATAATAGGATAGGCAATTAATTTTCCTATCTATATTTTTTGCCGGCCGGTTGTGGCTTTTATTTTCTGCTCTTCGTGAGCTTTTTTGTCTCCTTTGTTTAAGACCTCATGACCTGTGTTGAACTTATTTGCGTTCTAATAAAGGTGGCCCTATGCATCGTTTTGATGCAGAGGCCGAGGTTACACCCCTTTTTCAAAAAAACATGACATCATATTATACCTTCTTTTTTTCTCTTTGTGGATATGGAAGAGGGGCCGGCGGTATGGACGCCGCCCCGGTTCCGTAGCTTTTTCATTTTGACCGTTCTTGTCCCGTACTTGACCACCCAAAAAGTCTAAGCACAAGCAGAAGCCTGTTAGACTGTATATATATACGTAGTCTGTGTATTAACATTGTAAGATTGTATTGTACCTCTTGGTACCTCTATATAATGAAAGAGCCACACCCCGTTTAGGGTGTCGAGCAAGTTCCCAACATATTATGTTTTACATGGTATCAGACTAGGGTTTCGATGTCTTCCGCTACTCCCGCCGCCGCCGCTGCCGGTGCGCCGACTTCCATCGCTGCCACCGCCGCCGCGCCGGCCCTCGCCCCTATGTCGCCGTTCCTCGCTTCTAGGCCACTTGCGTCGGCCTACGGAGCCCTGCCGCCGACCGAGTCTCCGATCGGATCGCATCCGACGGCCGACTCCTCTGCTGAGTTCGCCGCGCCGCCGTCTCAGGCCGCTGCCGTGCAGCCGCCCTACGACGTTGTCGCGCAGCCATCCGGTGGCGTCGCGCCCGCCCTGTACGGTGCGCCGCCGCAATCCTCCTGGCCCGTGGCGTCCTACACGGCGCCGCATCATCATCAACCCTATGCGGCTCCCTCGCCACATCATCACGGGCCACCGCCGGCGCCGATCTACTCGGCGCTGCCACCGCAGCAGCACTACCTGGCGCAGCCGCCGCAGCCCTACGCGGCGTCGCCACGTCAAACCTACCCCGCGCCGTCCGGTCTCGTGGCTGCACCGCCGCACCCATCCTACGGGGCCGCAGCGACCTACGGAGCCGACACCCTCTCCTGGTGCCCCTGGCGTCTACTCGGCGGGTGCTCCTAATCTCGAGGCAGCCCCGTCGATGGGCCTCTATGCTCCACCGATGCATGCTCACGCCGCTCAGGTCACGGCGCCATCACCGTTCTACTTCTCGCATCTGCTGCCGGTGAAGCTCACGCCGGACAACTATCTGTCCTGGCGTGCCCAGGTGTTGCCTCTTCTGCGCAGCCGCTATCTGGAGGGCTATGTTGACGGATCCATCCCGTGTCCGCCAACTCATCACCCGGCGTATCATACATGGGTGGCCCAGGATCAGGCCATTCTCTCTGCCATCCAGTCCTCGCTCACTCCGAGCGTCACGTCACTGGTCATCTTCGCTGCCACATCCCGGGAGGCGTGGGCGGCGCTTCACACCAGCTTCGCCTCGCAGTCTCAGGCACGTGCTCATTCTATACGCACCGAGCTTGGTGAGACCAAGCTTGGTGACCTCAGCATCACGGGCTACTTCAACAAGATGCGGGGTCTTGCCGACACACTGGCCTCCGTTGGCCAGTCTCTGCAGGATGAGGAGTTCACCACTTTCGTTCTTAACGGGCTCGACGACGATTATGACAATCTCGTTGAGAACGTTCATGGCCGTGACGATCCACTTCCACCTCGCGAACTGTATGCCCGACTCCTTGGCCGTGAACAGCGCATCAAGGCACGCCGTGTCTTGCCGGGTTTCGCCTCCGCCAACGCCGCGTCTCGCGGCAAACCTCAGCGGTCTTCATCTTCAGGGGGCAAGCAGGCACCATCTTCACATCCGGCCGCGCGTGGCAATGCGCCATCCATCACGGGTGGTAACCGGCCGGTTGCTTGCTGCTCCTCTTGCGGTGCCCCGCAGGCTTGCCAACTGTGTGGCCTGGAGCGCCACATTGCATCTCGCTGTCATCGTCGCTACAAGCAAGATTTTCTGGGCCTTGGCAACAATGGCAAAGGAAACGACAAGCAGGCTGTCGCCGCCGTGACGTCTCATGATCATGGGCGCACTCCCTCCTACTCCATTGATCCAACATGGTATATGGACACCGGCGCTACTAACCACCTCACCGGCGAGATGGGCAAGCTCTCTACTCAGGAGCCATACCGTGGTCACGATCAGGTGCACACCGCCAGTGGAGCAGGTATGCGCATCTCCCATGTTGGTCAGGCTTCTCTCCTTACACACAATTTTCACAAACTACATCTTTCCAATGTCCTTCGTGTTCCCTCTGCTACGCGTAGTTTGTTGTCCATTCCTCAACTTACACGTGATAATAATGTCCTTGCTGAGTTTCACCCTTTTCGTTTCTTTATCAAGGATCGGGACACGAGGGCCATTCTGCTTAGCGGTCGTCTTCGCCATGGCCTGTACGCACTTGATGCACCGCGCACACCATCCATGCAGTCTTCTCCTCAGGCGTTCAGTGGTGTTCGTGTGTCGCCTACGCACTGGCATGCGCGCCTTGGTCACCCTGCGGCTCCTATAGTTCGTCATGTGTTGCATCGTCATGAACTACCAGTTGTGTCCAATAAATCTGCTGAAACCGTTTGTGATGCCTGTCAGCAGGGCAAGAGTCACCAACTTCCGTTTTCAGAGTCTAGTCGTGTTGTGAAACATCCTCTTGAGCTTGTGTTTTCTGATGTTTGGGGTCATGCCCAGACGTCTGTTAGTGGCCACAATTATTATGTCAGTTTTATTGATGCTTATAGTCGGTTTACTTGGCTGTATCTTATTAAACGCAAGTCTGATGTGTTCGATGTTTTTATCCAGTTTCAAGCACATGTTGAGCGTCTCCTTAAGCAGAAAATCATCCATGTTCAATCTGACTGGGGAGGGGAATACCACAACCTCAACTCCTTTTTTAACAAACTTGGGATTTCGCATCGTGTGTCTTGTCCTCATACACATCAGCAAAATGGAACTGCCGAACGTAAGCATCGTCATCTTGTTGAAACTGGCCTCACCTTGCTAGCTCATGCATCCGTTCCGTTTCGGTTTTGGAGTGATGCTTTCTCCACAGCTTGTTTTCTCATAAATAAGCTTCCCTCACGACTCCTGAAAATGCAAACTCCGCTTGAACTTTTGCTCAACGAGGTTCCAGACTACACTTTTTTTAAGTGTTTGGGTGTGCATGTTGGCCTCATCTTCGCCCATATAACAAGCGGAGGTTAGAGTTTTGGTGTAAGAAGTGCGTCTTCCTGGGGTATAGTTCTCTTCACAAAGGGTACAAATGCCTTCATGTTCCTACTAATCGCGTTTACATCTCTCGTGAGGTAGTGTTTGATGAAAACGTGTTTCCTTTTCGCACACTTCCGACAAACTCTACCACTTCCTCACAATCGGTGCACATGTCCATACCTTTGCCTGATCAATTTGTGGATGTTGCATATGCCCCTGCGTTGTTGCCTAATCATGCTGCAGGTATTGGACGTGGCGCTCATCTTGAGCTTCTTGATGACCAGGACACCGACGTGGCAACTCCTTCTCGGGATGTGCATGGGCCATGCATATCGGTTTCGACCCGCGTACCCGCCTCTTCACCGCCACTGGAAGTTGCTATGCGGGCGCCGGCCTCGCCTGGCACCCGGATGGCGCCTGGCCCGCCACTGGCCTCGCCCAGTCCTTCGGCCGGCGCCCCGCCTGGCCCCCTGATGGCCTCGCCTGGCGTGCCGCTGGCCTCGCCCGGCACTCCACCTGACCCAGGAGGGGTCCCGCCTGACCTGGAGGCATCTTCGCCTCGGTCGGCGGTTGCTTCAACCGGCCCGGACCTGGACCTGGCCAGTCCCGCCTCGGTTGCTAGTGGGCTGGCCTCGCCTAGCTCGTCATCGCTCGGGAGCCCTAGTACGAGCTCCCCCGACGCTGCAGCTTCGTCTCCATCACCGGTTGCGTCGGTATCGCCGGCACGGCCTGTGATCTCTCTTCGTCCTCCTACACGGAGTCAGTCGGGCATTTTCTATCCGAAGGAACGCACGGCGGGACTGTGGCATGGCTAGCCGCGTGCATGGCTCACACTGCTGCTGATCCCACTGCTGAGCCTTGACACTTCCAGGCTGCACTGAGTATTCCTCACTGGCGCATTGCTATGGAACAGGAGTTTCAGGCTCTCCAGAAAAATGACACTTGGCAGCTTGTTCCTCCAGTATCTGGTGTCAATATTATTGATTCCAAGTGGGTTTTCAAAGTCAAGAGACATGCTGATGGTTCCATCGAGCGCTACAAGGCACGGCTTGTTGCCAAGGGCTTCAAACAGAGGTATGGTCTTGATTATGAAGACACGTTCAGTCCAGTCATCAAGCCTACTACCATTCGCTTGCTGTTGTCTCTTGCTGTAACTCGTGGATGGTCTCTACGCCAGCTTGATGTGCAGAACGCTTTCCTCCATGGTATTCTGGAGGAGGAGGTTTTTATGCGTCAGCCACCTGGATTTGTTGATCCTGCACGCCCTCGTCATCTCTGTCGTCTGACTAAGGCGCTATATGGACTGAAACAGGCTCCTCGTGCATGGCATGCTCGTCTTGGCTCCGTTCTCCGAGCACTTGGGTTTACTCCCTCCACTGCAGACACATCGTTGTTTCTTCTTCAGCGTCCTGAGGTTACGATGTATCTTCTGGTTTATGTTGACGATATCATTCTCATCAGTTCATCACATTCTGCTGCTGATCGGCTGGTGGTTGCACTCAGTGGTGACTTTGCTGTCAAGGATTTGGGTGCTTTGCATTTTTTCCTTGGTCTGGAGGTTTCACGCTCTTCTGCTGGTTTGACTCTTACACAGAAGAAGTACTCCTTGGACTTGTTGCGTCGTGCTGGTATGCTGAAGTGCAAACATGCTATTACTCCGATGTCTGCCACTGATCGGTTATCTGCCCTTGATGGAGATTCTCTCTCGCCTGAGGATGCTACTGAGTATCGCAGTCTTGTTGGTGGTCTGCAATACCTCACTATTACCAGGCCTGATATCTCCTATGCAGTTAACCGTGTCTGTCAGTTTTTGCATGCACCCAGGACGTCTCACTGGTCAGCTGTGAAGCGTATTTTGCGCTATGTCAGCCTTACTGATTCTTATGGTTTGCTTCTTCAGCCTGCACCATCATATGAGCTCTCAGCTTTCTCTGATGCAGATTGGGCTGGTAGTCCGGATGACAGGCGATCCACGGGGGGCTATGCGGTGTTTCTGGGTCCTAACTTGATCGCCTGGAATGCTCGCAAGCAAGCAACTGTATCTCGCAGTAGTACTGAGGCTGAGTACAAAGCTGTTGCTGATGCAACTGCTGAGATCATATGGGTACAGTCTCTGCTGAGAGAGTTGCGTGTTCCTCAAGCTCGTCCTCCAGTCCTGTGGTGTGACAACATTAGTGCTACATATCTTTCTTCTAATCCAGTGTTTCATGCGAGGACAAAACACATTGAGGTTGACTATCATTTTGTTAGGGAACGTGTTGCACAGAAGCTACTTTGTATCAAGTTCATTCCGTCACAGGATCAACTTGCTGACATCTTCACGAAGCCTCTTCCACAACCACAGTTTGTAAGCTGTAGGCGCAATCTTAACTTGCTTTGTACTTCAGGCCACAGTTAAGATTGAGGGAGGGTGTTAGACTGTATATATATATACGTAGTCTGTGTATTAACATTGTAAGATTGTATTGTACCTCTTGGTACCTCTATATAATGAAAGAGCCACACCCCGTTTAGGGTGTCGAGCAAGTTCACAACATATTATGTTTTACAAAGCCGAGGTGTTCCTGGAAGAAGAAGAAGACGTCTTCGACTGTCAGCATTGCTTGTCCTATCCTAAAACACTGCCGGCGTTTCTCTCCAGCAGGTAGGGCCTGCCACACCCTCCCCAGATTAAAATCCAAAAACACATCATCACAGTCTTCGTCGAGCACAAATCTTCACCGATGACCTTTTTCACATGGAAAACGCATCGCACGAAGTACTTTATTCCCTTGTGCAAGGGAGCCACCGAGACTAGATCCGGCAGCTGGTACGTCGGCGTCGTCGCTTCGGTAAACACGGTAACTAAAATATCTCGTCGCGTCACGTAGCAAGTAGGGCGACCTGCATTTCCTCAGGGTGAATGCATGCCGGTCTCTCTGGAGAAACGGCAGCCATATACGCTTCCCTTTGTGCACCAACTCATCCATCGGCTAGCTACTGTAAATCGCCATATTGGCGAAACTTGATCTGTCCTCCGCACCAACACGTCAATGTGGGCGGAGCTGAAGTTTTTGAGCTCGACGTCCACATCCCGGGACCAAAATAGTCCGATGCCGCCGCTCAATCCTGTGCTACTGACTGCAAAACATCCTGCAAATCCCAGCGAATGTTGCAGGCTCTCTGCTCTTTTCGCTGATATTTTAGTTTCCATGACAAAGAGTAGGAGGGGTAACTCTTTCTTCACAATATTGCGAAGCTCTCAAACTGCCTCGGGGTTCCCAAGCCCCCGGCAGTTCCAGCTAATGCAGCTCATTGGGACGGGCAGGACTGCCCTGCAGTCTCTGCCGAATTCTCAGGTGTGGGTTTCTTCTTTGCTTCCCGCTCTAGCTCATGTCCATCTCCGAGTGCTGATGCGTCTGCGCCCTCATCATGAGTTTGATCATTGTTCCCAGGGGCTACACCATCAGTAATCATGAGAGGAGGGTGTTCCACTCGCCGGTAAATCTGTTTTGGGGCTCCCTTCCTCTTGATGTTTGCACGTTCCTTTGCAGGGGAGGTCGCCTCCTCGCCTTTGCCAGCGCTTGAAGAATTCTTGGACTCACGTTGGCTTCTCGGCTTCGTATGTTGCTCATGACTGTAGTTTTCTGCCGACGTAGCCTTCCCCCGTTGTTCCGGTGCCCTCAACTTTGGTCCAAAAGGGAGGTTTCCTTTTTCATCACGAGGACCCGGTGTAGGGCACATGATCTCAGAGTGGCCCAGACGACCACAGGAGAAACAAAAATGAGGAACTTGCTCGTACTGAATATCGTAGAGATCAACCTTCTTCCTCTTTGCCGAATCTATCAAAATCCACCTCCTGAGAGGTTTGCTGACATCAATGGATACCCGCGCTCGCAGAAAGCCACCAACATGATCAAACTGGATTGAAGTGGCATTCTTATCGATCTGCTGCGCGATCAGTTTCCCCCATGTATCATCACGCAGGTTGTATGGGAGATTTGGAACCCTAGCCCACATGTGGAGCCGCTCAAACTTGACTTCGTTGGGCCGCATGCAATCTTCAAAGTCCGCCAGAATTACAGCGTTCTTGCTCACATGCCATGGCGATCCCTGCCAGATGCGTTCACGATCCCGTTGATTCTCGAACTCTGCCACGAACATGTTCTCCCCCATCGATCGAAATTGTAGACCCCGAGGATTGCCCCATGCAGGCCGAAGAGCGCCGGCTATGGTGTTGGTATGGAGCAAATTCCGGTGTAGTACCTTGCCTACAATGAGCCATCTCTTCGGCTTGTCGTCCTCTCTATCATCGATGATCAGCGGAGTTGCCTCTTCATCGGTGATTCCCATCTTGCCCAGAGCCTCCTCTAGGCGTGCTCTCGCCGCCCTGGGTGACTCCGGCGACTTCCTCGTGCCCGCGCCCTGGGAGGGTGAGGCCATCCCCGCGCCGGGATCTCGAGAGCGGCCCACCGGTGTGGAAACTAGCGGCCGCCGCAGTTCCACTTCGAAGCCCTAATCGCCGCCGCAGAGGGTTTTTAGGGTTTCGGGGAAGACTTCGTGTTTGTGCACCAACTCATCCATCGGCTAACTACCGACGGAAGGCAGAGATCATGCATTAGGGAAGTTAGGATTTGGAATTGATTGCCATAAAACTGAAATTTATTAATTGATAACCCGCGATCGGTTCCTGCCCGTTTGTAACGTGTCTAGTTAGGAAAATCTGAAAAGGTTAGGAAAGTTTGTATTATGAGGATAAAAAAATCAGCATGACGAGATATGGTGGTGGGATGTGAGACGAAAAAAAACTAGACGAAAAAAACCCAGACGAAAGTGGTGGGACTATTCAACCAAGTCGTCCATTAGAAGTAGAGATGAATCCAACAATCCCTTTTCTTATTAACAAGCACAAAGTTAGAATTTTTCAAATGTAAAACCCATTCAAGAGAAATAATAATGCTGCCTATTTATACGTACTCCTTTGCACAATAATTGTATGTGCTCATCTAATTTCAGGCAGAAAAAAACTTATCCCGTACCTTTTTTCGTTTTGACCATTCTTATCCTGTACTTGACCACGCAAAAAGTCCAAGCACAAGCAGAAGCCGAGGTGTTCCTGGAAGAAGAAGAAGACGTCTTCAACTGTCCGCATTGCTTGTCCTATCCTAAAACACTGCCGGCGTTTCTCTCCGGCAGGTAGGGGCTGCCACACCCTCCCCAGGTTAAAAATCAAAAGCACATCATCACAGTCTTCATCAAGCACAAATCTTCACCGATGACCTTTTTCACATGGAAAACGCATCGCACGAAGTACATTATTCCCTTGTGCAAGGGAGCCACCGAGACTAGATCCGGCAGCCGGAGCCGGTACGCCGGCGTCGTCGCTTCGGTAAACACAGTAACTAAAATATCTCCTCGTCGCCTCACGTAGCAAGTAGGGCGACCTGCATTTCCTCAGGGTGAATGCATGCCGGTCTCTCTGGAGAAACGGCAGTCATATACGCTTCCCTTTTTGCACCAACTCATCCATCGGCTAGCTACTGTTTGTTTTGCCCGACCTGATTATTGGCTCAGCGAGGCAGGGTTAGCTTCGTTTCTGGATGCACAAAACTCTCTGCTTTAATAAGATATAAGTGGATAAACCCGTTTCAGAATTTTGTTTAGATTCACCATTTTCACCTTTTACTTTGTTGGCTAGAATTACTCAATATGACCAGCGGCTCGATACGTGTCAGTTCGCTCATATTCACACTAAAAAAACGTGCACCGAGTTCAATTGTTCCACTCCGTTTCGTATTCAGCTCCAAGAACCCAAAGGAAACAATATCCTCAAATAGCTTGGTACGAGCAGCAAAAGTCAAGAGTTCGTTTACTTTCTACTTACAAAATGCCACCAGTCATTATCAATTGAAATCACACAAAGGACTTCATTTAAGGTCTAAGATCAGAATAACCTAACGATGATGATTTATCTCTCACATCGATCCTTCTTTGTTTCATTATTTTGTTGAGACAAGTCAATGGCTTCAAACATCAGGCAAGCCTTTAACCTACCTAACTGCTAACTATAAACGGGCCTTTTCCTGCACTTGTAGGGATCGATCAGCTAGAGCGCCAAGTCATCACTTTTTTTTGGCGGTTGAAGTCATCATTTCTTTATGCTTGGCATATCTAGTCATTAGATTTAATAGATGCTATTACATGATTGGAGGTAAAAACCCTTCGTGTAGACTTCCGTCTCCGCTCTAGAAGGCCACAGGGCTGGTCTCAAGGTGCTTGAGCTAGCTCCATCACATTTCTTTTGAAGTCCAAAGCTCCATCACCTTTCAACACTACACAAACAACTTCCTACCACAACTAATAAGGTACCAGAGAGAGACAGGACAATGCATCTACGGGATGATGTTACGTCTATAAAATGCAAGTCTGATAGATCATTAGATCACCCTTAGTTAATATCTCGAGCTTTCCTATTACATCGGTTGGGACTCTTAACATTTTCTAAATTTAGTCCTCTACATATGTTGATGTTCATTGATTATTTTTGTAGATCATTTTTTTCTGCTAGGGTACAAAATAGTTTAGCAAAATGAATCTAATATTTGTGACAATGAAACATGCTGAAGCGAGCGTCTCTCTCTCTCTCTCTCTCTCTCTCTCTCTCTCTCTCTCTCTCTCTCTGTGTGTGTGTGTGTGTGTGTGTGCGCGCGTGCGCGCGCGCGCGCGTGTGTGTGTGTGTTGTGTGTGTTTGGATTTAGCACAATTTTTCCTTGAGTGAATGGATTTACCACAATTATTTCTTTATTATGTTTCCAAACACATTTAGTGGCTGTTTAACCGGATGCGCTGTGACATGCTGACTGTGGCCATCATGTCAAAAATTATCCAATAATTAAGTGTGGTATTGCACTATATCTGGCTTCAAAACCGACAAGTTGATAGAAAATATATGGTTCTTAGTGAAATTGTTTTTAGAAAACCACGGCATGAAGAAACCATCATGAACAATCGTGAACCGGCATATTATCTTGAAATTTACGAAGTCACTGTAGGCACCTCGTCATCGACGGGAACGTCTCCTCCCACTGAATACGCATCGCCGGAAATCCTGAAATAAATCCAGGAATAAATGCGAGCACCAGGATTTGAACCCTGGTGGGCTGGGATACCACAGTCCCTCTAACCATCCAACCACGGGTTGGTTCGCATCATGAACCAATTTTAATCTAGCAACAAGTCTTTGCAAAAGATGCATTTGCTATTTCTGTGGTATTTACACTAGCTATTTAATCTAAATCACTGCTTAACACTAGTAGAAAAGGGGGCAAAGGTCCAGGCCAGGTCAGCCCATTAGTCCTGGTTCAGTCAAGAACCGGGACCCATGGGGGCATTGGACCCGGTTCGTGAGCCCCGGAGGCCAGCCGGGCCACGTGGGCCATTGGTCCCGGTTCGTCTGGACCTTTTGGTCCCGGTTGGCGGTATGAACCGGGACCAATGGGCCTCGCTCCTGGCCCACCACCATTGGTCCCGGTTGGTGGCTTGAACCAGGACCAAAGGCTGCCCTTTAGTCCTGGTTCATGCCACCAACCGGGACAAATGAGGTGCCTATATATACCCCTCGCGGAAGAGCAGAGCACACTGCTCTGTTTTTTCTGGCTGCCGAGGGGGAGAGGGCTTGGTGGTGCTCTAGCTCACCTCCTATCCACACAAGGTGTTCGATGGAATGTCCGAGCCACACTACTTAAGCTTTCTCCTCTCCAAGCTCGACCTCCAAGCTCCATTTTCCTCAATATTTGTCTAGGTTTAGTGGTCCGTCACGCCCCGTCCCCGTCTTCACCGCCGTTGATCACCCGCGCCGATCTCATCGCCAGCACCACCGTGGTGAGCCTCTTATTCTTATCTTCTTTCTGAAAGGAAAAATATTCTTACTTGTATGTTTAGATAGATACTTGTATTATTTTCTTACTTTTATTATTGCATCTTATATAGTGCGATGGTTTTGGTATCCGCCCCCGTCGGCCCTCGTCCTGTTTATGATTCGGATGTGGTACATATTATCTTTTCATAACTATTGGTTCATTTATTGTTTATGAAAATTATGCCGACCAACGTGACATAGATTTTATTTATCTAGGAGGTTGTTGAACCGGAAATTCCAACCGACCCTATTGTCGAGAAGTTAAATTTAGTTGAAAAAGAAAACAATTTCTTGAAGGAAAAAATAAGAAAAATTGAGGAGGAGAAGATGATATTGGAGTTGGATGTTGCGGATGTCGTCGATGATCACAAGATCAAGATGGATGCAATGCGCTTGAAGATTAGAAAGATTAGAAATTATGCCATTCATACCGAGGCTTGGTATCATTATGCCGTTGGATCAGTTGTTACCTTGGTTGCGATTATGATCGCATTTGTTTTCACATTGAAATGTTTTACATAGTTTTAATGTATGGTTTAATTAATTTAGATGCTCTGCAGAGCTTTATGTTGTTAGATGAGAACTATGTATGTACTTTGGTTTTAATGTGATAATGAACTTCTATTAATTTGGTCACTTAATTATCTATTCATGATGTTCTGTAATGATTTTTGACACACTTAATTATATATAATGCACGCAGATGAACCGACAATGGATGTACGGTGACAGACACACCTCTGAGTACATTAAGGGCGTGCATGATTTTCTTGAAGTGGCTGAGGCAAACAAGCATAATGGTTTTCTGTGTTGTCCATGCCCTATATGTGGGAATACGAAGTCTTACTCTGACCGGAAAATCCTTCACACCCACCTGCTTTACAAGGGTTTCATGCCACACTATAATGTTTGGATGAGGCACGGAGAAATAAGGGTTATGATGGAAGACGACGAAGAAGAAGAGTACGATGACAACTATGTGCCCCCCTGAATACGGTGATGCTACTGAACATCAAGAGGAATCAGACGATGTGCACGATGATGCTGCAACGGGCGAAGCTGCTAAAGATCAAGAGGAACCAGACGATGTGCCCGATGATGATGATCTCCGCCGGGTCATTGTCGATGCAAGGACGCAATGCGAAAGTCAAAAGGAGAAGCTGAAGTTCGATCGCATGTTAGAGGATCACAAAAAAGGGTTGTACCCCAATTACGAAGATGGCAACACAAAGCTCGGTACCGTACTTGAATTGCTGCAGTGGAAGACAGAGAATGCTGTGCCTGACAAAGGATTTGAGAAGCTACTGAAAATATTGAAGAAGAAGCTTCCAAAGGATAACGAATTGCCCGACAGTACATACGCAGCAAAGAAGGTCGTATGCCCTCTAGGATTGGAGGTGCAGAAGATACATGCATGCCCTAATGGCTGCATCCTCTACCGTGGTGCGTACAAGGATCTGAACGCATGCCCGGTATGCGGTGCATTACGGTATAAGATCAGACGAGATGACCCTGGTGATGTTGACGGCGAGCCCCCCCAGGAAGAGGGTTCCTGCGAAGGTGATGTGGTATGCTCCTATAATACCACGGTTGAAAGGTCTGTTCAGAAACGGAGAGCATGCCAAGTTGATGCGATGGCACAGCGAGGACCGTAAGAAAGATGGGAAGTTGAGAGCACCTGTTGACGGGTCGCAGTGGAGAAAAATCGAGAGAGTACTGGACTGAGTTTGCACGTGACCCAATTAACGTATGGTTTGGTTTAAGCGTGGATGGCATTAATCCTTTCGGGGAGCAGAGCAGCAATCATAGCACCTGGCCCGTGACTCTATGTATGTATAACCTTCCTCCTTGGATGTGCATGAAGCGGAAGTTCATTATGATGCCAGTTCTCATCCAAGGCCCTAAGCAACCCGGCAACGACATTGATGTGTACCTAAGGCCATTAATTGAAGAACTTTTACAGCTGTGGAATAGAAACAGTGTACGTACGTGGGATGAGCACAAACAAGAGGAATTTGACCTAAAGGCGTGTTGGGGAACGTAGCAGAAATTCAAAATTTTCTACGCATCACCAAGATCAATCTATGGAGAGACCAGCAACAAGTAGAAAGAGAATGCATCTACATACCCTTGTAGATCGCTAAGCGGAAGCGTTCAAGTGAACGGGGTTGATGGAGTCGTACTCGTCGTGATTCAGATCACCGATGATCCTAGTGCCGAACGGACGGCACCTCCGCGTTCAACACACGTACAGCTCGACGATGTCTCCCACGCCTTGATCCAGCAAGGAGAGAGGGAGAGGTTGAGGAAGACTCCATCCAGCAGCAGCACAACGGCGTGGTGGTGATGGAGGAGCGTGGCAATCCTGCAGGGCTTCGCCAAGCACCTACGGGAGAGGAGGAGGTGTCACGGGAGGGAGGGAGGCGCCAAGGGCTCAGGTATGGATGCCCTCCCTCCCCTCCACTATATATAGGGGCAGGGGAGAGGGGGGAGGCGCAGCCTTGCCCCTTCCTCCAAGGAAGGGGTGCGGCTAAGAGGGGGGGAGGAGTCCATCCTCCCCAAGGCACCTCGGAGGTGCCTTCCCCCTTTAGGACTCTCCCCTTTTTCCTTTATCTTGGCGCATGGGCCTCTAGGGGCTGGTGCCCTTGGCCCATGTAGGCCAAGGCGCACCCCCTACAGCCCATGTGCCCCCCCGGGGCAGGTGGCCCCACCCGGTGGGCCCCCGGGACCCTTCCGGTGGTCCCGGTACAATACCGATGACCCCGAAACTTGTCCCGATGGCCGAAACAGGACTTCCTATATATAAATCTTTACCTCCGGACCATTCCGGAACTCCTCGTGACGTCCGGGATCTCATCCGGGACTCCGAACAACATTCGGTAACCACATACAAACTTCCTCTATAACCCTAGCGTCATCGAACCTTAAGTGTGTAGACCCTACGGGTTCGGGAGACATGTAGTCATGACCGAGATGTTCTCCGGTCAATAACCAACAGCGGGATCTGGATACCCATGTTGGCTCCCACATGTTCCACGATGATCTCATCGGATGAACCACGATGTCAAGGACTCAATCGATCCCGTATACAATTCCCTTTGTCTAGCGGTATGGTACTTGCCCGAGATTCGATCGTCGGTATACCGATACCTTGTTCAATCTCATTACCGGCAAGTCTCTTTACTCGTTCCGTAACACATCATCCCGTGATCAACCCCTTGGTCACATTGTGCACATTATGATGATGTCCTACCGAGTGGGCCCAGAGATACCTCTCCGCTTACACGGAGTGACAAATCCCAGTCTCGATTCGTGCCAACCCAACAGACACTTTCGAAGATACCTGTAATGCACCTTTATAGCCACCCAGTTACGTTGTGAGGTTTGGTACACCCAAAGCATTCCTACGGTATCCGGGAGTTGCACAATCTCATGGTCTAAGGAAAAGATACTTGACATTAGAAAAGCTTTAGCATACGAACTACACGATCTTTGTGCTAGGCTTAGGATTGGGTCTTGTCCATCACATCATTCTCCTAATGATGTGATCCCGTTATCAACGACATCCAATGTCCATAGCCAGGAAACCATGACTATCTGTTGATCACAACGAGCTAGTCAACTAGAGGCTCACTAGGGACATATTGTTGTCTATGTATTCACACGTGTATTACGATCTCCGGATAATACAGTTATAGCATGAATAAAAGACTATTATCATGAACAAAGAAATATAATAATAACACTTTTATTATTGCCTCTAGGGCATATTTCCAACAGTCTCCCACTTGCACTAGAGTCAATAATCTAGTTCACATCGCCATGTGATTAACTCTTACAGGTCACATCGCCATGTAACCAACATCCAAAGAGTTTACTAGAGTCAATAATCTAGTTCACATCACTATGTGATTAGCACTCAATGAGTTCTGGGTTTGATCATGTTGCTTGTGAGAGAGGTTATAGTCAACGGGTCTGGACCTTTCAAATCCGTGTGTGCTTTACAAATCTCTATGTCATCTCCTAGATGTAGCTACCACGCTCTATTTGGAGCTATTCCAAATAATTGTTCTACTTGGAGCTATTCTAAATTGTTGCCCCATAATACGTATCCGGTATCTCTTCTTAGAGCTATCCGGATAGGTGTTAAGCTTGCATCGACGTAACCTTTACGACGAACTCTTTTACCACCTCCATAATCGAGAAAATTCCTTAGTCCACTAGTTACCAAGGATAACTTTGACCGCTGTCTGTGATCCATTCATGGATCACTCTTGTACCCCTTGACTGACTCATGGCAAGGCACATTTCAGGTGCGGTACTCAGCATGGCATACTGTAGAGCCTATGTCTTAAGCATAGGGGACGACCTTCGTCCTTTCTCTCTATTCTACCGAGGTCGAGCTTTAAGTCTTAACTTCGTACCTTACAACTCAGGCAAGAACTCCTTCTTTGACTGGTCCATCTTGAACACCTTCAAGATCATGTCAAGGTATGTGCTCATTTGAAAGTATTATTAAGCATTTTGATCTATCCTTGTAGATCTTGATGCTCAATGTTCAAGTAGCTTAATCCAGGCTTTCATTGAAAAACACTTTCAAAATAACCCTATATGCTTTCCAGAAATTCTACGTCATTTCTGATCAACAATATGTCAACAACATATACTCATCAGAAATTCTATAGTGCTCCCACTCACTTCTTTGGAAATACAAGTTTCTCATAAACTTTGTACAAACCCAAAATCTTTGATCATCATCAAAGCATACATTCCAACTCCGAGATGCTCACTCCAGTCCATAGAAGGATCGCTGGAGCTAGCATACCTTTTAGCATCCTTAGGATCGACAAAACTTTTCTGATTGTATTGCATACAACCTTTCCTTACGAAAACTGGTAAGGAAACTTGTCTTGACATCCATCTGCCAGATTTCATAAATGCAGCTAATGCTAACATGATTCCGACGGACTTTAAGCATCGCTACGAGTGAGAAAATCTCATCGTAGTCAACTCCTTGAACTTGTCGGAAAACACTTTGCCACAAGTCGAGCTTCATAGATGGTGACATTACCATCCACGTCCGTCTTCTTCTTAAAAGATCCATTTATCTCAATGGATTGCCGATCATCAGGCAAGTCCATCAAAGTCCATGCTTTGTTCTGATATATGGATACTATTTCGGATTTCATGGCTTCTAACCATTTGTCGGAATTCGGGCCCACCATCGCTTCTCCATAGCTCGTAGGTTCATTGTTGTCTAGCAACATGACCTTCAAGACAGGATTACGTACCACTCTGAAGTAGTACGCATCCTTGTCATCCCACGAGGTTTGGTAGTGACTTGATCCGAAGTTTCATGATCAACATCACAAGCTTCCACTTCAATTGGTGTAGGTGCCACAGGTACAACTTCCTGTGCCCTGCCACACACTAGTTGAAGAGACGGTTCAATAACCTCATCAAGTTTCCACCATCCTCCCACTCAATTCTTTCGAGAGAAACTTTTCCTTGAGAAAGGACCCGATTCAAGAAACAATCCATATTGCTTTCGGATCTGAATTAGGAGGTATACCCAACTGTTTTGGGTTTCCTATGAAGACGCATTTTATCCGCTTTGGGTTCGAGCTTATCAACCTGAAACTTTTTCATATAAGCGTCGCAGCCCCAAACTTTTAAGAAACGACAACTTAGGTTTCTCTAAACCATAATTCATACGGTGTCATCTCAACGGAATTATGTGGTGCCCTATTTAAAGTGAATGTGGTTGTCTCTAATGCCTAACCCATGGACAATAGTGGTAATTCGATAAGAGACATCATGGTACGCACCATATCCAATAGGGTGCAACTATGATGTTCGGACACACCATCACACTATGGTGTTCCAGGCGGTATTAATTGCGAAACAATTTCCACAATGTCTTAATTGTGTGCCAAAACTCGTAACTCAGATATTCATCTCTATGATCATATCATAGACATTTTATCCTCTTGTCACAATGATCTTCTACTTCACTCTGAAATTACTTGAACCATTCAATAATTCAGACTTGTGTTTCATCAAGTAAATATTCTCAACATCTACTCGAATCATCTGTGAAGTAAGATCATAACGATATTCACTGCATGCCTCAGCACTCATTGGATTGGACACATCAAAATGTGTTACTTCCAACAAGTTGCTATCTTGTTCCATCTTACTGAAAACGAGGCTTTTCAGTCATCTTGCCCATGTGGTATGATTTGGATATCTCAAGTGATTCAAAATCAAGTGAGTCCAAACAGTCCATTTGCATGGAGTTTCTTCATGCATATACACCAATAGACATGGTTCGCATGTCTCAAACTTTTCAAAAATGAGTGAGTCCAAAGATCCATCAACATGGAGCTTCTTCATGCGTTTTATACCATTATGACTTACATGGCAGTGCCACAAGTAAGTGGTACTATCATTACTATCTTATATCTTTTGGCATGAAATGTGTATCACTACGATCGAGATTCAATAAACCATTCCTTTAGGTGCAAGACCATTGAAGGTATTATTCAAATAAATAGAGTAACCATTATTCTCCTTAAATGAATAACCGTATTGCGATAGACATAATCCAATCATGTCTATGCTCAACGCAAACACCAAATGACAATTATTCAGGTTTAATACTAATCTTGATGGTAGAGGGAGCGTGCGATGTTTGATCACATCAACCTTGGAAACACTTCCAACACATATCGTCAGCTCACCTTTAGCTAGTCTCCGTTTATTCCGTAGCTTTTATTTCGAGTTACTAACACTTAGCAACCGAACCGGTATCTTAATACCCTGGTGCTACTAGGAGTACTAGTAAAGTACACATTAACATAATGTATATCCAATATACTTCTATCGACCTTGCCAGCCTTCTCATCTACCAAGTATCTAGGGTAGTTCTGCTCCAGTGGCTGTTCCCCTTATTACAGAAGCACTTAGTCTCGGGTTTGGGTTCAACCTTGGGTTTCTTCACTGAGCAGCAGCTGATTTGCCGTTTCATGAAGTATCCCTTCTTGCCCTTGCCCTTCTTGAAACTAGTGGTTTCACCAACCATCAACAATTGATGCTCCTTCTTGATTTCTACTTTCGCGATGTCAAACAACGCGAATACCTCAAGGATCATCATCTCTATCCTTGATATGTTATAGTTCATCACGAAGCTCTAGTAGCTTGGTGGCAATGTCTTTGGAGAAACATCACTATCTCATCTGGAAGATCAACTCCCACTCGATTCAAGTGATTGTTGCACTCAGACAATCTGAGCACAAGCTCAACGATTGAGCTTTTCTCCCTTAGTTTGTAGGCTAAGAAAATTGTCGGAGGTCTTATACCTCTTGACGTGGGCACGAGCCTGAAATCCCAATTTTCAGCCCTCGAAACATCTCATATGTTCCGCGACGTTTCGAAAACGTCTTTGGTGCCTCTACTTAAACCATTTAACTGAACTATCACGTAGTTATCAAAACGTGTATGTTCGATGTTCGAAACATCCACAAACGACGTTTGGGGTTCAGCACACTGAGCAGTGCATTAAGGACATAAGCTTTCTACTGTTCGCATAATTGCTACTATCAACTTTCAACTATATTTTTTCTAGGAACATATCTAAAACAGTAGAACTAAAGCGCGAGCTACGACATAATTTGTAAAAGGTCTTTTGACTATGTTCAGGATAATTAAGTTCATCTTATGAACTCCCACTCAGATAGACATCCCTCTAGTCATCTAAGTGATTACATGATCCGAGTCAACTAGCCCGTGTCCGATCATCACGTGAGACGGACTAGTTAACGTCGGTGAACATCTTCATGTTGATCGTATCTACTATATGACTCATGCTCGACCTTTCGGTCTCCGTGTTCCGAGGCCATGTCTGCACATGCTAGGCTCGTCAAGTTAACCCTAAGTGTTTTCGCTGTGTAAAACTGTCTTACACCCGTTGTATGTGAACGTAAGAATCCATCACACCCGATCATCACGTGGTGCTTAGAAGCGACGAACTGTAGCAACGGTGCACAGTTAGGGGAGAACACTTCTTGAAATTGTTGTAAGGGATCATCTTATTTACTACCGTCATTCTAAGCAAACAAGATGCATAAACATGATAAACATCACATGCAATCAATAGAGTAGTGACATGATATGGCCAATATCATATAGCTCCTTTGATCTTCATCTTCGGGGCTCCATGATCATCTTGTCACCGGCATGACACCATGATCTCCATCATCATGATCTCCATCATCGTGTCTTCATGAAGTTGTCACGCCAACGACTACTTCTACTTCTATGACTAACGCGTTTAGCAATAAAGTAAAGTAGTTTACATGGCGTTCTACAATGACACGCAGGTCATACAATAAATAAAGACAACTCCTATGGCTCCTGCCGGTTGTCATACTCATCGACATGCAAGTCGTGAATCCTATTACAAGAACATGATCAATCTCATACATCACATATATCATTCATCACATCCTTTTGGCCATATCACATCACATAGCATACCCTGCAAAAACAAGTTAGACGTCCTCTAATTGTTGTTTGCATGTTTTACGTGGCTGCTATGGGTTTCTAGCAAGAACGTTTCTTACCTACGCAAAACCACAACGTGATATGCCAATTGCTATTTACCCTTCATAAGGACCTTTTTTATCGAATCCGTTCCGACTAAAGTGGGAGAGACTGGCACCCGCTAGCCACCTTATGCACCAAGTGCATGTCAATCGGTGGAACCTGTCTCACGTAAGAGTACGTGTAAGGTCGGTCCGGGCCGCTTCATCCCACAATACCGTCGAAACAAGATTGGACTAGTAATGGTAAGCATATTGAATAACATCAACGCCCACAACTACTTTGTGTTCTACTCGTGCAAAGAATCTACGCAATAGACCTAGCTCATGATGCCACTGTTGGGGAACGTAGCAGAAATTCAAAATTTTCTACGCATCACCAAGATCAATCTATGGAGAGACCAGCAACAAGTAGAAAGAGAGTGCATCTACATACCCTTGTAGATCGCTAAGCGGAAGCGTTCAAGTGAACGGGGTTGATGGAGTCGTACTCGTCGTGATTCAGATCACCGATGATCCTAGTGCCGAACGGACGGCACCTCCGCGTTCAACACACGTACAGCTCGACGATGTCTCCCACGCCTTGATCCAGCAAGGAGAGAGGGAGAGGTTGAGGAAGACTCCATCCAGCAGTAGCACAACAGCGTGGTGGTGATGGAGGAGCGTGGCAATCCTGCAGGGCTTCGCCAAGCACCTACGGGAGAGGAGGAGGTGTCACGGGAGGGAGGGAGGCGCCAAGGGCTCAGGTATGGATGCCCTCCCTCCCCTCCACTATATATAGGGGCAGGGGAGAGGGGGGAGGCGCAGCCTTGCCCCTTCCTCCAAGGAAGGGGTGCGGCTAAGAGGGGGGAGGAGTCCATCCTCCCCAAGGCACCTCGGAGGTGCCTTCCCCCTTTAGGACTCTCCCCTTTTTCCTTTATCTTGGCGCATGGGCCTCTAGGGGCTGGTGCCCTTGGCCCATGTAGGCCAAGGCGCACCCCCTACAGCCCATGTGGCCCCCCGGGGCAGGTGGCCCCACCCGGTGGGCCCCTGGGACCCTTCCGGTGGTCCCGGTACAATACCGATGACCCCGAAACTTGTCCCGATGGCCGAAACAGGACTTCCTATATATAAATCTTTACCTCCGGACCATTCCGGAACTCCTCGTGACGTCCGGGATCTCATCCGGGACTCCGAACAACATTCGGTAACCACATACAAACTTCCTTTATAACCCTAGCGTCATCGAACCTTAAGTGTGTAGACCCTACGGGTTCGGGAGACATGTAGTCATGACCGAGATGTTCTCCGGTCAATAACCAACAGCGGGATTTGGATACCCATGTTGGCTCCCACATGTTCCACGATGATCTCATCAGATGAACCACGATGTCAAGGACTCAATCGATCCCGTATACAATTCCCTTTGTCTAGCGGTATGGTACTTGCCCGAGATTCGATCATCGGTATACCGATACCTTGTTCAATCTCGTTACCGGCAAGTCTCTTTACTCGTTCCGTAACACATCATCCCGTGATCAACCCCTTGGTCACATTGTGCACATTATGATGATGTCCTACCGAGTGGGCCCAGAGATACCTCTCCGCTTACACGGAGTGACAAATCCCAGTCTCGATTCGTGCCAACCCAACAGACACTTTCGGAGATACCTGTAATGCACCTTTATAGCCACCCAGTTACGTTGTGACGTTTGGTACACCCAAAGCATTCCTACGGTATCCGGGAGTTGCACAATCTCATGGTCTAAGGAAAAGATACTTGACATTAGAAAAGCTTTAGCATACGAACTACACGATCTTTGTGCTAGGCTTAGGATTGGGTCTTGTCCATCACATCATTCTCCTAATGATGTGATCCCGTTATCAACGACATCCAATGTCCATAGCCAGGAAACCATGACTATCTGTTGATCACAACAAGCTAGTCAACTAGAGGCTCACTAGGGACATATTGTTGTCTATGTATTCACACGTGTATTACGATCTCCGGATAATACAGTTATAGCATGAATAAAAGACTATTATCATGAACAAAGAAATATAATAATAACACTTTTATTATTGCCTCTAGGGCATATTTCCAACAAGGCGTTGCTGTTCATGACCATCAACGATTGGCCCGCTCTCAGTAACCTTTCAGGACAGACAAACAAGGGATACCACGTATGCACGCACTGTTTAGCTGACACCAAAAGTATATACCTGGGAAGCTGCAGGAAGAATGTGTACCTGGGCCATCATCGATTTCTTCCGACCAAACATCAATGTCGGAAGAAAGGCAAGCATTTCAAAGACGAGGCAGATCACCGGAAGAAGCCCGCCATGCGTACCGGTGATCACGTACTTGCTATGGTCAATGATTTACACGTAATCTTTGGAAAGGGTCCCGGCGGACTAGCTGTTCCGAGTGACGCTGGGGGACACGCATGTTGGAAATATGCCCTAGAGGCAATAATAAATTAGTTATTATTATATTTCCTTGTTCATGATAATCGTTTATTATCCATGCTATAATTGTATTGATAGGAAACTCAGATACATGTGTGGGTACATAGACAACGCCATGTCCCTAGTAAGCCTCTAGTTGACTAGCTCGTTGATCAATAGATGGTTACGGTTTCCTGATCATGGACATTGGATGTCATTGATAATGGGATCACATCATTAGGGAATGATGTGATGGACAAGACCCAATCCTAACCGAGCACAAAGATCATAGTTCGTATGCTAAAGCTTTTCTAATGTCAAGTATCATTTCCTCAGACCATGAGATTGTGCAACTCCCGGATACCATAGGAATGATTTGGGTGTATCAAACGTCATAACGTAACTGGGTGGCTATAAAGGTGCACTACAGGTATCTCCGAAAGTGTCTGTTGGGTTGGCACGAATCGAGATTGGGATTTGTCACTCCGGTTAACGGAGAGGTATCTCTGGGCCCACTCGGTAGGACATCATAATAATGTGCACAATGTGACCAAGGGGTTGATCACGGGATGATGTGTTACGGAACGAGTAAAGAGACTTGCCGGTAACGAGATTGAACAAGGTATTGGCATATCGACGATCGAATCTCGGGCAAGTACAATACCGCTGAACAAAGGGAATTGTATACGGGATCGATTGAGTCCTTGACATCGTGGTTCATCCGATGAGATCATCGTGGAACATGTGGGATCCAGCATGGGTATCCAGATCCCGCTGTTGGTTATTGACCGGAGAACGTCTCGGTCATGTCTGCATGGTTCCCGAACCCGTAGGGTCTACACACTTAAGGTTCGATGACGCTAGGGTTATAAAGGAAGTTTGTATGTGGTTACCGAATGTTGTTCGGAGTCCCGGATGAGATCCCGGACGTCACGAGGAGTTCCGGAATGGTCCGGAGGTAAAGATTTATATATGGGAAGTCCTGTTTTGGTCACCGGAAAAGTTTCGGGTTTTATCGGTAACGTACCGGGACCACCGGGAGGGTCCCGGGGGTCCACCAAGTGGGGCCACCGGCCCCAGGGGGCTGCATGGGCCAAGTGTGGGAGGGGACCAGCCCCAGGTGGGCTGGTGCGCCCCCCACCAAGGCCCAAGGCGCCTAGGGCTTGGGGGAAACCCTAAAGGGGGGCGCCCCCTTGCCTTGGGGGGCAAGGCAACCCCCCTGGCCGCCGCCCCCTCCTCAGATTGGATCTGAGGGGGCCGGCCCCCCTCTCCCTTGCCCCTATATATATGTGGGGGGTGGGAGGGCAGCCGCACCCAAGTTCTGGCGCAGCCCTCCCCCTCTCCCAAGTACTCCTCCTCTCCCGCGGTGCTTGGCGAAGCCCTGCAGGATTGCCACGCTCCTCCATCACCACCACGCCGTTGTGCTGCTGCTGGATGGAGTCTTCCTCAACCTCTCCCTCTCTCCTTGCTGGATCAAGGCATGGGAGACGTCACCGGGCTGTACGTGTGTTGAACGCGGAGGTGCCGTCCGTTCGGCACTAGGATCTCCGGTGATTTGGATCACGACGAGTACGACTCCTTCAACCCCGTTCTCTTGAACGCTTCCGCTTAGCGATCTACAAGGGTATGTAGATGCACTCTCCTTCCCCTCGTTGCTGGTTTCTCCATAGATAGATCTTGGTGACACGTAGGAAAATTTTGAATTTCTGCTACGTTCCCCAACAGTGGCATCATGAGCTAGGTCTATTGCGTAGATTCTTTGCACGAGTAGAACACAAAGTAGTTGTGGGCGTTGATTTTGTTCAATATGCTTACCGTTACTAGTCCAATCTTGTTTCGACGGTATTGTGGGATGAAGCGGCCCGGACCGACCTTACACGTACACTTACGTGAGACAGGTTCCACCGACTGACATGCACTTGGTGCATAAGGTGGCTAGCGGGTGCCAGTCTCTCCCACTTTAGTCGGAACGGATTCGATGAAAAGGGTCCTTATGAAGGGTAAATAGCAATTGGCATATCACGTTGTGGTTTTGCGTAGGTAAGAAACGTTCTTGCTAGAAACCCATAGCAGCCACGTAAAACATGCAAACAACAATTAGAGGACGTCTAACTTGTTTTTGCAGGGTATGCTATGTGATGTGATATGGCCAAGAAGAATGTGATGAATGATATGTGATGTATGAGATTGATCATGTTCTTGTAATAGGAATCACGACTTGCATGTCGATGAGTATGACAACCGGCAGGAGCCATAGGAGTTGTCTTTATTTATTGTATGACCTGCGTGTCATTGAACAACGCCATGTAATTACTTTACTTTATTGCTAACCGGTAGCCATAGTAGTAGAAGTAATAAGTTGGCGAGACAACTTCATGGAGACACGATGATGGAGATCATGATGATGGAGATCATGGTGTCATGCCGGTGACGATGATGATCATGGAGCCCCGAAGATGGAGATCAAAAGGAGCAAAATGATATTGGCCATATCATGTCACTATTTGATTGCATGTGATGTTTATCATGTTTATACATCTTATTTGCTTAGAACGACGGTAGTAAATAAGATGATCCCTCATTAAAATTTCAAGAAAGTGTTCCCCCTAACTGTGCACCGTTGCGAAAGTTCGTCGTTTCGAAGCACCACGTGATGATCGGGTGTGATAGATTCTTACGTTCACATACAACGGGTGTAAGCCAGATTTACACACGCGAAACACTTAGGTTAACTTGACGAGCCTAGCATGTACAGACATGGCCTCGGAACACAAGAGACCGAAAGGTCGAGCATGAGTCGTATGGAGGATACGATCAACATGAAGATGTTCACCGATGATGACTAGTCCGTCTCACGTGATGATCGGACACGGCCTAGTTGACTCGGATCATGTAATCACTTAGATGACTAGAGGGATGTCTATCTGAGTGGGAGTTCATAAGATGAACTTAATTATCCTGAACATAGTCAAAAGACCCTTTGCAAATTATGTCATAGCTCGCGCTTTAGTTCTACTGTTTTAGATATGTTCCTAGAGAAAATATAGTTGAAAGTTGACAGTAGCGATTATGCGATCAGTAGAAAGCTTATGTCCTTAATGCACCGCTCAGTGTGCAGAACCCCAAACGTCGTCTGTGGATGTTGCGAACATCGGACATACACGTTTTGATAACTACGTGATAGTTCAGTTAAATGGTTTAGAGTTGAGGCACCAAAGACGTTTTCGAAACGTCGCGGAACATATGAGATGTTTCGAGGGCTGAAATTGGGATTTCAGGCTCGTGCCCACGTCAAGAGGTATAAGACCTCCGACGATTTTCTTAGCCTGCAAACTAAGGGAGAAAAGCTCAATCGTTGAGCTTGTGCTCAGATTGTCTGAGTGCAACAATCACTTGAATCGAGTGGGAGTTGATCTTCCAGATGAGATAGTGATGTTTCTCCAAAGTCATTGCCACCAAGCTGCTAGAGCTTCGTGATGAACTATAACAAATCAGGGATAGATATGATGATCCTTGAGATATTCACGATGTTTGACACCGCGAAAGTAGAAATCAAGAAGGAGCATCAATTGTTGATGGTTAGTGAAACCACTAGTTTCAAGAAGGGCAAGGGCAAGAAGGGGCACTTCATGAAACGACAAATCAGTTGCTGCTCCAGTGAAGAAACCCAAGGTTGAACCCAAACCCGAGACTAAGTGCTTCTGTAATAAGGGGAACAACCACTGGAGCAGAATTACCCTAGATACTTGGTAGATAAGAAGGCTGGCAAGGTCGATAGAAGTATATTGGATATACATTATGTTAATGTGTACTTTACTAGTACTCCTAGTAGCACCAGGGTATTAGATACCGGTTCGGTTGCTAAGTGTTAGTAACTCGAAATAAAAGCTACGGAATAAACGGAGACTAGCTAAAGGTGAGCTGACGATATGTGTTGGAAGTGTTTCCAAGGTTGATGTGATCAAGCATCGCACGCTCCCTCTACCATCGAGATTGGTGTTAAACCTAAATAATTGTTATTTGGTGTTTGCGTTGAGCATGGACATGATTGGATTATGTCTATCGCAATACGGTTATTCATTTAAGGAGAATAATGGTTACTCTGTTTATTTGAATAATACCTTCAATGGTCTAGCACCTAAAAGGAATGGTTTATTGAACCTCGATCGTAGTGATACACATTTTCATGCCAAAAGATATAAGATAGTAATGATAGTACCACTTACTTGTGGCACTGCCATGTAAGTCATATTGGTGTAAAACGCATGAAGAAGCTCCATGTTGATGGATCTTTGGACTCACTCGTTTTTGAAAAGTTTGAGACATGCAAACCATGTCTATTGGTGTATACGCATGAAGAAACTCCATGCAGATGGATCGTTTGGACTCACTTGATTTTGAATCACTTGAGATATGCAAATCATACCACATAGGCAAGATGACTGAAAAGCCTCGTTTTCAGTAAGATGGAACAAGATAGCAACTTGTTGGAAGTAACACATTTGATGTGTGCAGTCCAATGAGTGCTGAGGCATGCAGTGAATATCGTTATGTTCTTACTTCACAGATGATTTGAGTAGATGCTGAGTATATTTACTTGATGAAACACAAGTCTGAATTATTGAATGGTTCAAGTAATTTCAGAGTGAAGTTGAAGATCATTGTGACAAGAGGATAAAATGTCTATGATATGATCATAGAGATGAGTATCTGAGTTACGAGCTTTGGCACGCAATTAAGACATTGTGGAAATTGTTTCACAATTAATACCGCCTGGAACACCATAGTGTGATGGTGTGTCCGAACATCATAGTTGCACCCTATTGGATATGGTGCGTACCATGATGTCTCTTATCGAATTACCACTATCGTTCATGGGTTAGGCATTAGAGACAACCGCACTCACTTTAATAGGGCACCACGTAATTCCGTTGAGACGACACCGTTTGAACTATGGTTTGGAGAAACCTAAGTTGTCGTTTCTTAAAAGTTTGGGGCTGCGACGCTTATGTGAAAAAGTTTCATCGTGATAAGCTCGAACCCAAAACGGATAAATACATCTTCATAGGATACCCAAAATGGTTGGGTATACCTCCTATCTCAGATCCGGAAGCAAAAGTAATTGTTTCTAGAAACGGGTCCTTTCTCGAGGAAAAGTTTCTCTCGAAAGAATTGAGTGGGAGGATGGTGGAGACTTGATGAGGTTATTGAACCGTCACTTCAACTAGTGTGTAGCAGGGCACAGGAAGTTGTTCCTGTGGCGCCTACACCAATTGAAGTAGAAGCTTATGATAGTGATCATGAAGTTTCGGATCAAGTCACTACCGTACCTCGTAGGGTGACAAGGATGCGTACTACTTCAGAGTGGTACGCAATCCTGTCTTAGAGGTCATGTTGCTAGACAACAATGAACCTACGAGCTATGGAGAAGCGATGGTGGGCCCGGATTCCGACGAATGGCTCGAGGCCATAAAATCCGAGAAAGGATCCATGACTTTGGAAGAAATACTTGATGGTCGTAAGGCCGTTGGGTACAGATGGATTTTAAAAGGAAGACAGATAATGATGGTAAGAATCACCATTAAGAAAGCTCGACTTGTCGTTAAGATGTTTTCCGACAAGTTCAAGGAGTTGAGTACGGTGAGGCTTTCTCACTCGTAGCGATGCTAAGAGTCTGTTGGAAATGGATTAGCAGTTACTGCATTATTTATGAAATCTTGCAGATAGAATGTCAAAACATTGTTTCCTCGACAGTTTTCTTGAGGAAAGGTTGTATGTGATACAACCAGAAGGTTTTGACAATCCTGAAGAATACTATCAAATATGCAAAACTCCAGCAATCCTTCTAAGGACTGGAGTAAGCATCTCGGAGTTGGAATGTACGCTTTGATGAGATGATCAAAGATTTTGGGTTTATACAAAAGTTAATGAGAAACTTGTATTTCCAAAGAAGTGAGTGGGAGCACTATAGAATTTCTGATGAGTGTATGTTGTTGACATATTGTTGATCAGAAATGATGTAGAATTTCTAGAAAGCATATAGGGTTGTTTGAAAAGTGTTTTTCAATGGAAAACCTGGATTAAGCTACTTGAACATTGAGCATCAAGATCTATGAGGATAGATCAAAAATGCTAAATGGTACTTTCAAATGAGCACATACCTTGACATGATCTTGAAGGTGTTCAAGATGGATCAGTCAAAGAAGGAGTTCTTTCCTGAGTTGTAAGGTATGAAGTTAAGAGTTAAAGCTCGACCACGGCAGAAGAGAGAGAAAGGACGAAGGTCGTCCCCTATGCTTCAGACGTAGGCTCTATAGTATGCTATGCTGTGTACCGCACCGGAAGTGTGCCTTGCCATGAGTCAGTCAAGGGGTACAAGAATGATCCAGGAATGGATCATTGGACAGCGGTCAAGATTGTCCTTGGAGTAAATAAGGACATGTTTCTCGATTATGGAGGTGATAAAGAGTTCGGCGTAAAGGGTTACGTCGATGCAAGCTTTAACACCTATCCGAATGACTCTGAGTAGCAAACCGGATACGTATAGTGGAGCAACCATTTGGAATAGCTCCAAGTGGAGCGTGGAAGCAGCATTTACAATATGACATAGAGAATTGCGAAATACATACAGATCTGAATGTTGCAGACCCGTTGACTAAAACCTCTCTCACAAGCAAAACATGATCAAACCCCAGAACTCATTGAGTCTTAATCACATGGTGATGTGAACTAGTTTAGTGACACTAGTAAACTCTTTGGATGTTGGTCACATGGCGATGTGACCTGTGATGTTAATCACATGGCGATGTGAACTAGATTATTGACTCTAGTGCAAGTGGGAGACTGTTGGAAATATGCCCTAGAGGCAATAATAAATTAGTTATTATTATATTTCCTTGTTCATGATAATCGTTTATTATCCATGCTATAATTGTATTGATAGGAAACTTAGATACATGTGTGGGTACATAGACAACACCATGTCCCTAGTAAGCCTCTAATTGACTAGCTCGTTGATCAATAGATGGTTACGGTTTCCTGACCATAGACATTGAATGTCATTGATAACGGGATCACATCATTAGGGAATGATGTGATGGACAAGACCCAATCCTAAGCCGAGCACAAAGATCGTAGTTCGTATGCTAAATCTTTTCTAATGTCAAGTATCATTTCCTTAGACCATGAGATTGTGCAACTCCCGGATACCGTAGGAATGCTTTGGGTTTACCAAACGTCACAACGTAACTGGGTGGCTATAAAGGTGCACTACAGATATCTCCGAAAGTGTCTGTTGGGTTGGCACGAATCGAGACTGGGATTTGTCACTTCGGTTAACGGATAGGTATCTCTGGGCCCACTCGGTAGGACATCATAATAATGTGCAAAATGTGACCAAGGGGTTGATCACGGGATGATGTGTTACGGAACGAGTAAAGAGACTTGCCGGTAACGAGATTGAACAAGGTATCGGCATACCGACGAACAAATCTCGGGCAAGTACAATACCGCTGGACAAAGGGAATTGTATACGGGATCGATTGAGTCCTTGACATCGTGGTTCATCCGATGAGATCATCGTGGAACATGTGGGAGCCAACATGGGTATCCAGATCCCGCTGTTGGTTATTGACCGGAGAACGTCTCGGTCATGTCTGCATGGTTCCCGAACCCGTAGGGTCTACAGACTTAAGGTTCGATGACGCTAGGGCTATAAAGGAAGTTTTTATGTGGTTACCGAATGTTGTTCGGAGTCCCGGATGAGATCCCGGACGTCACGAGGAGTTCCGGAATGGTCCGGAGGTAAAGATTTATATATGGGAAGTCCTGTTTTGGTCACCTGAAAAGTTTCGGGTTTTATCAGTAACGTACCGGGACCACCGGGAAGGTCCTGGCGGTCCACCAAGTGGGGCCACCGGTCCCAGGGGGCTGCATGGGCCAAGTGTGGGAGGGGACCAGCCCCAGGTGGGCTGGTGCGCCCCCCCCCCACCAAGGCCCAAGGCGCCTAGGGTTTGGGTGAAACCCTAAAGGGGGGCGCCCCCCTTGCCTTGGGGGGCAAGGCAACCCCCCTGGCCGCCGCCCCCTCCTCAGATTGGATCTGAGGGGGCCGGCCCCCTCTCCCTTGCCCCTATATATATGTGGGGGTGGGAGGGCAGCCCGCACCCAAGTTCTGGCGCAGCCCTCCCCCTCTCCCAAGTTCTCCTCTTCTCCCACGGTGCTTGGCGAAGCCCTGCAGGATTGCCACGCTCCTCCATCACCACCACGCCGTTGTGTTGCTGCTGGATGGAGTCTTCCTCAACCTCTCCCTCTCTCCTTACTGGATCAAGGCATGGGAGACATCACCGGGCTGTACGTGTGTTGAACGCGGAGGTGCCGTCCGTTCGGCACTAGGATCTCCGGTGATTTGGATCACGACGAGTACGACTCCTTCAACCCCGTTCTCTCGAACGCTTCCGCTTAGGGATCTACAAGGGTATGTAGATGCACTCTCCTTCCCCTTGTTGCTGGTTTCTCCATAGATAGATCTTAGTGACACGTAGGAAAATTTTGAATTTCTGCTATGTTCCCCAACAACGCACCCATGTGGAAGAAGAAATCTATATTTTGGGACCTACCCTACTGGAAAGACCTAGAGGTCCGCTCTTCGATTGACGTGATGCACGTGACGAAGAACCTTTGCGTGAACCTGCTAGGCTTCTTGGGCATGTATGCGAAGACAAAAGATACACCTAAGGCACGGGAGGACCTGCAACGTTTGCATGAAAAAGACGGCATGCCTCCGAAGCAGTATGAAGGTCCTGCCAGCTATGCTCTTACCAAAGAAGAGAAGGAAATATTCTTTGAATGCCTGCTTAGTATGAAGGTCCCGGCTGGCTTCTCGTCGAATATAAAGGGAATAATAAATATGGCAGAGAAAAAGTTTCAGAACCTAAAATCTCATGACTGCCACGTGATTATGACGCAACTACTTCCGGTTGCATTGAGGGGGCTTCTACCGGAAAACGTCCGATTAGCCATTGTGAAGCTATGTGCACTCCTCAATGCAATCTCTCAGAAGGTGATCGATGTTGCGAAGAAGAAGTTTCACCATCGCACGGGGCCAGGTGGCTACCTCAAAGCCCGACCTAAGTGGTCCAAGGCTGAGAATGATCTTCTTGATAAAGGGATCGAACCAGAGACAATGAACTGGCCAGACCGTTGCCGGACTTGGTTCTTCAGGGCTGGTGGAACCTTGGACCCTGTATCAGGGAAGTGCCGTTGGACGGACGAGCAACTGAAAACACCAGTGAACAGGCTTCGGCACTATATCGACGCAGCGCAGCAAGGCACGTTCGTTCCAGACAGGGAGAAGGACGAGCTCACAATGGTCCTTGGGAATCCTGAGCACCCTGGACGGACACGAGGCACGCCAGGCTCCATTCCGTGGAAGGTTGGTTTTCCGGACGCAGGGGGTTACAAAACCCACGAGAGGAGGAAGAAACTGGAGAAGAGTCAACTGCAGGCGCTGCACAAAAGGGTACAAGGGCTAGATGAAGGAGAAGCAGATCACAGCAAACGACCTTCCGAAGCTTCCCCCGAAGCTACCCCGCCATCTCAGCGGAGAAGCAGTGTGGCTTCCACTGAGCTGCTTCAGTCGGAGCATGTCTTGACGGCTCCTGCTAGCTACCCTGTGGATTTTATCATGGAGGCTCAAAATTGCAACCTTATGACGGAATGGCAGAACTTAAAAGTCAAGGCGGCTGTCGGCCAAGTTCGACCTTCTGAACCCGGCGCAACTTTTCACTGTTGTCCGATTCCAGAAGGATATGCTAGGGTGACGGTGGATGAAATAACTGAGGGATTTGAGGACCTCCAGCTTGACCACCCTACCGGTGAAGGGGAGAGTCGGCTGGGTTCTGCTCTGAAGACTCCATGCCTATGGCGGAAGGAGTTCATCAAGCATTCGAACTGGACGCCTCCTCCTCCTCCTCCGGCGAGTCAGGGCACTCCGCCTCCTCCTCCGGCGAGTGACGATCAGGGCACTCGGCCTCCTTCTCCGGCGCGTGGCGGCACTCCGCCTCCTTCTCCGCCTGCGCCGGCGCGCCCGAGCAGCCAGCAGCCTCCTCCTTCTCCAGCACGTGGCAGCACTCCGCCTCCTTCTCCGCCTGCGCCGGCGCGCCCGAGCAGCCAGCAGCCTCCTCCTTCTCTGCGTCGCCAGCAAGGGCGGAAGAGACCCGCCGCCGCCCCGGCTACTCCGGCGCATCGTAGTCCTTCTCCTCCGCCTCGTAAGCAAGCAAGAAAGAAGACAGACGCCGCAGCCGCTCCGTCTGCTCCGGCATCTAGCAGTACAACCAGCAGAGGCGGGAGGCAATACATATACGGTCCTTCTCTCAAGCCTCTAGAGAAGTTACCGTACAATATGACCGAGGAGGAAAACGCGAAGATCGTGCAGACCGAAGTGAACGACTTCTTTGAAGGGGTGAAAGCAAAGAGACATCCACCTCCGGAGGAGAAGGTAGATCCGGTGAAAGCAAACCGCACTATCGATGCCCTGAGGAAACCACCAAAGTCTCCGCCGAAAAACAACTATGAGCGCATTACTGCAAAGACATATCTCGAAGCTAACCGGTCGGGAAGTACTCTCAGTGATAAAAGGTTAAAAGAACGAGCAGCTGGGAAAAAAATTGCCCAGCTCGGCGAACAAGTAAAGCAATCGTGCCCCCCGCTCAATGTGTCTAGCGGCGACATCGTCGCTAATGCTCCTGGGACGGTGGCCGGTTATGGCAATCTTGCAGATTACCTGCCTGACGATCAACTTCCTGATTTCTTGGAGGTGGACGAACACAGATACGAGTACGGGAAGCCTCTCGTCAAAGATGAAAAATCTCTAACAACAATGATGCGAAGATTCCATAATTGGTACATGAAAATCTGTAGAGAGTCTGGGGGGCGAATGCTTTCTATCTGAATATTAAAGAGGAGCACGACCTCGTTGGAACTGATCTGTTGACTGTTCCATTTGAGGAGTTCTTCGAGTACTTCAATCAAAAGGCCCTCGATAAATTAACGGTCTTTTGCTACTGTCTGTAAGTACTATTTCTGTCATTAAGTCTCTATATATAGTTCGGCTCTTTCATTGCATGTATTTATAATTAATTATACTCACTATATTATGCAGATTGAGGATCGTCGAGTGCAAAAAACAAGAAATTTATGATATTGAGTTCATTAACACAAATATCACAGATGAAATTCAGGTTAAAAAGCACGCCGAAGAGGCCGATGCCAACTTGCTAGAATCGTTGATCAAAAATAATGACAAAGATTTAATACTCTTTCCTTACAACTTCAAGTGAGTGTTACTGTCGTGTGCATATTCGGTTTCCCTTATTACTCGAGCGAGGTTATAATAATGTAATTGATGAGTTATGCATGCGTGCGCAGCTTCCACTATATTCTTCTGAAGATTAAGCTTGAGGCGGGAGTAGTAACCGTCTTAGACTCGAGACGCAAAGATCCCGAAACCTATGCGGACATGACTAATTTACTCAATAAGTAAGTTCAATCGATCATTATCACAACATATCGGCAACTTTTTGTTCATTTCCTGATATCTCAAGTAATAATAATTATTTTTTTTGTCTTGCAGGGTTTGGAAACAGTTCACCGCAGAAGTTCCGGGACTGCCGAAGGAGCTGCGATATACATACCCGAAAGTAAGTACTACTAGCTAGCTAGTTGCGCGCATCTCCCGTTGATTCTGTAGTTGTACTTTCATCAATACCATTTATAATGCTTCATTATCAGTTTGATTGACCTCTATTTCTCGTAAAATGCTTGTGGCAGGAAGAAGGGAATAATTTCTGTGGATACTACGTGTGCGAGTTCATCTACAACGCGACTTTAAAAAATAAGCGAGGCTACTCTAAAAGACAATATGAAGTATGTAAGAAATAATATTCACAATTTCATTTTATTACACCATCATTTCTGTTGAGTTTCATTCATATATGTATTAACCCCCTTCTTCAAATTAGACGTGGCAGATGCGGAATGAACTCCTAGAACAAGATCGCATGAAAGCAATTCAAGAGGAATTGGCGGGATTCTTTCTTGACCACGTCATCAATAAAGCCGAAGAATACCATGTGGAAGTTGATTTCAATTGCTAGGGGATTGTAAGAGATCTTACATATTGTATATGTATGTAGCCAGTAGCGTCGGATAGATAATACGGAAACTTGTTGTTCGACCAATCTCTCGGAGAAGGAGAGGTCGATCGATCACTTCTCTCGGTATGCATGACAAACTTCTGTACTTAATTGTTCCCTTCATTTTCTTACTAGCTAGCGTGTCGAGGGCCTCTCTAGGTACAGTACGTAGCATCGACCAAGCATGGACATAAGAGATGACACTTCTCTCTATTAATTAGCTAGCTAACACAATATATGAAACACCTAAATTAACCCCCCAAAACCCCCAACCCCCCCCCCCCCTTTATAAAAAATAAAAACCCCAGCCACTGAAATGCTGACGCGTGGATACCTTTTGGTCCCGGTTGGTGGACCAAAGGCCCTCCTGCCTGGGCTCGGCGCACCGGCCACGTGGAGGCCCATCTGTCCCGGTTCGTGTTAGAACCGGGACTAAAGGGGGGAGGCATTAGTAACGACCCTTTAGTTCCGGTTCACGAACCGGGACAAAAGGCCCTGACCAACCGGGACAAATGCACTACTAGTGTAAAGCCGTTCCCTAGAAATGTATTTACAAGAAGCTGTATGGAGGGCGAATACATTATTGAACATAGGGTTTCGGCTTATTCTCTTCACAAAAAAGGCTACTTCTCTTCACAAACTTTGTCACCTCTGTACATAAATCCTCCTTTTCTTTTTATGAAAAGGTAGTTTTCCTGCCGGTTGCTTGAAAAAAAATATTGAAAATGAAATCTACTCAGCTTTTTACGACACCATAGGTCCGTTCGTGTATTAGCTAACATGGGCTGTGTAAACCAGTATAACATTCCATTGCAGTATCTATTGCTAAGCTCCAACCATAACGAAATTCTATCTAATAAGCACTACCGTCATTTTGACAAAAGTGTTTCAGTTGTCTGCCATTTTAGTGGCAACATCTTAACTGATAAGGAGCACAAGTCACATTAAATCAACAATTTTTCGAAAAGGATTAAATCAACAATTGACAACCTTTAAATTCACTACTGACAAATCTATTTGAAGAAGCACAATGAACGCACAAACAAATCAATGCATGTTTTATCGTCTCATCTACACCTAACACTGTACAAAACTTTCATACACAAATCATTTGTTTTAGCCGGAAGAAGGGATCTACAAACGGTAGCTGTCCTCCAATATCTCCTTCCAGAAAGAATCACTCTCCAGAGAGCACAGATCGGGCAGCTCTGTCATGGGCTCCAGCAAGCAAGCGAACTCCTGCGCGGGAAGCTGCGGTGCAGCATCATGGGGTGCAAATGAAGCTGCGGTGTTGCAGAGCTGACCAGCCTGTTCAGCTGCTGCAAAGGAGCTCGTTCCCGGAGACGTGTCATTGGTGAGATGCTGCTGCACCACATGCTGCTCTGCAAAATTGGAGGTGTTGCAGAGGTAACCCGGCTGCAGGCAGTTCATCTGGTCCTGGAGCAGGAGGTTGGGAACCATGCTTCCGCTTGAGTTCAGCACTGCGTTTGCTGCAGCCAGGTTGGCTACGAGGTTAGTTGCGTCGTTGTTAGAGCCTATCGTCCGGAGGAGCTGCTGCAGAAGCTGAGCCTGCATGAGAGCGCCGGTGTCCATGCCGCCCAGGCTCGCGGCCGCCGCCGCCCAGAGGAGCGCCTCGGGGAGGTGGTGGTGGCTCTGGTTGGGTGGCAGTTGCTGGTGCGTCACTGGGTCGACGCCCATGCGCAGGAGCTTCTTCCGGATGTGCGTGTTCCAGTAGTTCTTGATCTCGTTGTCTGTCCGGCCCTCCAGATGAGTCGCGATCGTCGCCCACCTAAAGTACAATAATAATTTATCCATGTCAATCTCACTTGAGGACTAACAACTATGGAAAAAGGTCCAGCTGGAGGAAATTGACAGTCCATGCATGGGGCATGGCGGCTAAGCCGTGTGCGTGGAGTAGTTGGACTTGACATGAACTACGTACTTGTTCCCGAGGCTGGCATGGAGGGTGATGATGAGGCGCTCTTCGTCCTCGGTGAAGTTGCCGCGCTTGATGTCGGGGCAGAGGTAGTTGGTCCACCGGAGACGGCAGCTCTTACCGCAGCGGTTCAGCCCGGCGGTCTTGGGCAGGCCACGCCAGCCGCCGACGTTCCCGCCGCGCTTCTGGATGTGCTCCACCAAAGTCTTGTCCTCCTCCTCCGTCCATGGCCCTTTCTTCACGCCGGCGTCGTGGGAGCAGCACGGCGACCTCCCCATCAGATTGGTTTCCTGAACGACTAATGGAACGCGCTCTGCTAGCTAGTCACCTAGGATCGACTGGTCGCGGTGATGGATGTAGTGGCCAGAAGTCAGAACTCAGAAGCTATGCTGGTGTCTTCGCTTGGTCAGGTATATATAGAGGACGCAGGCATTCGGTGGTCGTAGTCCATGACAGATTGACACTTTGACACGGGACGCGCGAGAGGTGCCGCGGAAGCTATGAATTTTCCTTCCATTCTGCTGTCGTGGCCACTAGTGTTGGACAGTGTGTATGTCGGATACTGTAAATAAAAGGCGTGTGTACGTTGTAAGTCAAAGCGGGCATTTGTCCGGAGATCTGGCCACGTAAGACCAAATATATCCTGCATGCTGCATGTCGCAACGCAGGCAACAAGAAAAAAGTGATCACTCTCAACAAGTGGCAGGCTGCTGCATAGAAAATTCGTTATAACCACGAGTGAAATTGTACATCTCCCTATCTCGTTGAAATCCCCTTTGCTTACGGAAGAGAAGAGTTGGATGCCGTGGTGGGAAACGCAAAGCTCTTTTTACCGGTGGTGGTATGTACCGGCAAGCAATCCACCGCTCGTTTGCATACTGAGATTCGTGCCGCCCTGCTCCGTATAATAGTAAAATTCATTTTTTGATTTGAATACTATGCAATACATCTCTAACTTGTACAAGCAACAGGCCCACATGTGTACTTCTATTAGTTTTTGTCATAAAAAGCTATGCTAGTTCCCATGCAGGTGCATTCATTATTTCTCCTCTCCATCTCAACAACTCCATGCCTTTTATTTTCTCTCTGACAATTTCAATCAATCATATCTTTTAAACTACAACTTCGTTTTCTAATTTTTATATATATTTGTAATTCTGGTGGCAAGAACTTTAGAACAAGACCAATTTTGAATATATTTTATACTTGTTTCACTATGTGAAATAGAATATTTCAAATATATGAACCTAATATATTTTCAAATATGTGAAGAGAGTTCTAGTGATTTTTTTTCAAATATGTTTAATGGTTATTTCAGTCAGCTAAAATTGATTTCATACATTCAAAACTACTGAAATAGGTCAAATAATATCTGAAATATGCTAAAACTCTAATGAAGTATAGAAATAATATCTGAAACATGATGTGTAAATATGTGAAATTGATATTTTTGTGATCTCTGAAATTCGTGAAATAGCAAAAAGACAATTGAAATATGTTTCGTAAAAGACTTGAAATCAGCTGTGTGTTAAATTGACTGAAATCATTTTGTCAAAATAAGTTATATCCAACTTTTGAAATGAGTGAACTAAGTTTTCCGAATGAGCGGAATCTGTTTTTTGAACACAATGGAACATACCTTTTGGAATGAGTGAACCCAGTGTTTTGAATGAGTGAAACATGTTTGTTAAAATGAATTAAATCACTTTTTGAAATGAGTGAAATATGTTTCAAGCATTTTAAACTCGTCCAAAATGTATTCAAATAACAAGTTTCACATCTCAATTGAGTGAACACTGTCTTTGAATTGAAAGGAGTGAAATCCGTTTCTAGAAATGAGTGAAACCAATTTTTCCAAATGATTGAAATATCTATTTTGAAATAACTGAGATTAGTATTTTGAAATGGGTGAAATAAACAAGTTAAAACATTTTTCAGAAATGAGTGAATTTTGTTTATTAGAAATGAGTGAAATATGTTGCAAGAATTTTAAACTCGTTCGAAATGTATTCAGATAACAAGTTTCACATCTCAATTGAGTGAACGCTGTCTTTGAACTGAAAGGAGTGAAATCCATTTTTTAAATGAGTGAAACAAATTATTTCAAATTATAGAAATATGTGTTTTGAAATGTCTGAAGTAAGTATTTTGAAATGAGTGAAATAAACAAGTTAAATCAATTTTTAAGAAATGAGTGAAATATGTTGCAACAATTTTAAACTCGTTTGAAATGTATTCAAATAACTAGTTTCACATCTCAATTTAGTGAACACTGTCTTTGAATTGAACATAGTGAAATCCGTTTTTTGAAATGAGTGAAACAGATTTTGTCAAATGATTGAAATATGTGTTTCGGAATGACTGAAATAAGTATTTTGAAATGGGTGAAATAAACAAGTTAAATCATTTTTTAAGAAATGAGTGAAATTGTTTTATTACAAATAAGTGAAATATGTTGCAAGAATTTTTAACTCGTTCGAAATGTATTCACTTTTGATCTTATTTTAAAGATGACGTCGTCAGGAATTCAAATATATTAAAATATTTTAAAATGAAACTTTTATTCAAAAGATATCTATGAATTAATATCTTCCAAGATAAATAAAATGTTTGCCTTTTTTATGTGTGGAGTGGTCTGACAACATGCATGCATGGCTAGGCATAAAAGATGCATAGTACGGTTGGGTCTGACATTGATTTGACTTAATGGACCAGATACTAGCCAAATACAACACTATACCATTGGATAGTTGGCTCACGCAAAGTTAGTTGGAAGCATTTGATTGGTTGAGACTTTACCGGTAGCTACCAGCACCTGTAAAAAAACTTAGTCGTATATGGGAAAGCTCTATGTAGTGTAGCACCTGTAAATAAGGATTGGGTTAAGCACGCCAGGTAGATCCTTAATTTTAGGGTACGTAACTTATGACACGCACGAAGGAGGAACCTTCCTCGGTTCCTTCCTTGGAGTGCTGATCGGCACAGTGATCTCACTGCTGAATAATGCATGGCTACAATAGTATGCTCCAAATTACGTCCATGTGTTGGTCTCTGGATCGACGCAAGAATTCTCATCTTACTACTATACTATTTTTTCTTCACTAATCCTACTGGCGGTTTGATTGAGGTTTCGCTAAATGATTTGGGTCAGAATTTGATGAAGAATCCAATTGAAATACTCGTGGGAAACCTGCTCCAAAAGGTTAGGCAAGCCTGAAAATGGCCGATGTTTTTTTTTTCAAGTAAGGCCTTCTTTGGTTTATAGAAATCTTGTTGTAATTTCATAGGATATGATTTTTAAAGGAAAAATTTCAACGAAGCCTTTTGGTCTATATATAGGAATGAATTCCTATGCCTATGTAGGATATGAACAATCCTTCACATTTCAAAGAAATAAAACATTAATCTAGACTCAATGAAAAAAATGCATATCCTATGCATCAAATGATATGCCTTTCACTATAGGAATTGAGATGTATATCATCTTATTTTCTATGATTTTCTTATTCCTATGAACCAAAGGAGACATAAACGTACGGCACCGTGGCTCTTGGTAGCTCCTGTGCTGCTTCGGCGCTGCTATACAGACGACATATTTGTGGCCGACTCTTGCACGATCTTACTTGGCAGCTGCCTGTGAACGCAGGAAGCAACTGTTTTTTCCTTAGCTGATGCTAGCGCTGTAGGGGAGCAAGTGTCGTTCGCCGATCGTGCATCAACTATTGTGTGTGAAGCAATTTCGTGTGCCGCTTTTGAATCTGAGTGCCAATGACCATGGCTCTTGTAGCGTTCTCTCGTCGTCAGATTTTCCACGGGACCGAAGCTGCGAGGGTGGGACACACATGACACAGCCCGACCCCCGCGTCGCCTCCCAGGCGACTCGGGGGAACTCTAGCCCGCCGCGACGCCACTCCCTGTCCCCGGCTCCTCCTGTCGCACCGCCGCTGGAGGAAACTGTCGGGTGAAGCCCGCGCGGCAGACGGCTGTGGCGGGGCTTGCCTCTAGCGCGCGTGGCGTCGTTCTCGACGGCGAGGGCTCCAGGTGGGGGAGGCTCGGCCTTCGGCGCTGCGGCCATCGCGGCGCTCCCCGGCGACCCTCTGCTCCATCTCGTGCTCCTCCGCCGTCAGCCCCTGTAGTGCCTCCTTGGCTGGCGGTTTTTTCGGCCATCCGGCCGGTGTGGCGGCACCGGCGAGTCTCCTGTGCTCTTGGCACATCAGGGTGGGGTGGCAGCCCCATCCTGCTTTTGGTGGTGTGTGGCATGGTGTGGCCTGGAGCTTGGCCGGCCGAGGTTGCGGCGACGGCGTGCGGATGCTTGGGCGCTAGATCTAGTCTGCGCCCGATCTGGCCCGCTGGCTTCAGTTGGCGGCGAGGAAGGTGGCTCTGGCGTGGTGGTGGCGCCGCCGGTCACGTTGGAGGTGTTTGGGCCAGCGGGTTTGCAGGTCAACGGCGCTGCTGTCGGATTGCGTGGGGTGCGGGATCTGGGTTGCTCCGGGCGAAAGTCTAATGACCCAGCGTCCGTGGACGTCGCTTACCCTCCTGAGGGCGTCGTCTTGAAGATGGTGACTCCTTCCGTGCTTTCTCAAGGCTGGACATACCCATTATCGCAATTGGTAGCGGTCAATTGGCGATATGGAGGTTCTAGCTGATGACCTGTTTGGCAACGATGCTGGTGGTGAGCGGTGCAGAGTCGCGGCAGGGCTTAGATAGTCGGCTCTTTCCGGCGTGTCCGATTGGTTTTCTCTTGGTTTCGCTATGGCGTCGCAGAGTCGAAGCTGCCTTGGAAGTGCCTAGGTGGCAACAATGGCAGATGCTCGGTGGTCTTCGAGGAGGTCTTCGTTGGTGCGAGCCCTGCATATTTCTTCTGCTTTTGGTCTTCACCAAAGTCAGAGTTGTCTCGTCGATGCTCCTGGTGGCCAACTGTTTGGCATAGGTCGATGTGGACTTGGTGCAGGTTGTTGCGGTGTGTGCCTCACCGATTGGGATTTGCGGGTGAAGTTGGAGTCGCTGGCTCGCGGAGGAGTCATGACGATGACACATGTAGTCCGCCTCGATGGTGCTACTCTCTAGGCAGCGTGTGTGTCTTGTGTGGATAGCCAGGTTGGCCAATGTGCCCCTTCACGGGATGTAGCGATTTTTGCCCGGTTTTCCATAATTAACCGAGCAATTCTCTTTTTCTTTATTAATGAGATGCGGCAAAGCTTTTGTCGCCGTTTAAAAAAGAAAAGATTTTCCACGGGACATGGCTCCCGTGCCAGGACTCGGGGCCTCATCAACCATTTCTTCCCATGGAAAACCACGTCGCCTTCCTGTTCAGACCGCCACCTGATCCACTAGAAGAACCCGTGTAGCCGAGCCAGGCGCATGCACCCGGACGTGGTGGCGTCTAGTTATCTGTCATGCTCCAAGACTGGCATCTTTCTCACAACGAACACGTCTTTGTAAGGCTGGTTGTAATAGGGAGTATCATAAACTAATATCATGCATATAATACTAGTGTATGATACTACATCTGTAATGCATGATATCATATATTGGTATCGTACATGACTATATTTATTGTCATGACATAAAGTAGCACATTATTTAATATGATAAGTAAGTCTCTCTTTTTTCATTTAATTCTATGGCACCTCATCATAATTCAGTTTAGATTCACCATTTTCACCTCTTACTTCGTTGGCCAGAATTACTCAATGTGACCAGCGGCTCGATCCGTGTCAGTTCGCTCATATTCACACTAGCAAAACGTGTACCGAGTTCAATTGTTCCACTCCGTTTCCTATTCAGCTCCAAAAACCCAAAGGAAACAATATCATCAACTAACTTGGCACGAGCAGCGAAAGTAAAAAGAATCTTTTGACTTTCTACTTAAAAGATGATACCCGTCATTATCCATTGGAATGCACAAATGACTTCCTTAAAGGTCTAAGATCAGAAAACCCAACGATGATCATTGATCACTCACCTCGATGCTCCGTCTGTTTCCTTATTTTGTTGGAACAAGTCAATGGCTTCAAACATCGAGCAAGCCTTTAACCTACCCAATTCCTAACTACTAAACGACCTTGTTGCTGCTCTTGTAGGGCTCGATCAGCTTGAGCGCCAAATCATCATTTCTTTATGAAGGCCGCGCGTCGGTCTCAAGGTGCTTGAGCTAGCTCCATCAAGTTTCTTTTGAAGTCCAAGCTCCATCACCTTTCAACACTGCACAAACAACTTCCTACCCCAATTTTGTATCAGAGAGAAATAGGACAATGCATCTATGGGATAGTGTACGTCCATAAAATGCAAGTCTGATACTCCCTCTCTCTCAGTTTACAGGGCGTGCGCGTACCCCTAGGTCGTCAATTTAACCAACCTGATACAAGTCATATATTACAAAAAATATATCAAAATAAACTTCAGATGTTCTATTTTCAAAAGGTATAATTTTTGTGTTATATAGTTTATATTAGGGTGATAAAATTGGCAATCTAGGTATACGCGTAGGACTTGTAACCTGGGACGGAGGAAGTAGATTATTAGATCACCCTTAATTAATATCTCGAGCTTTCCTATTACATCGACTGGACCGCAAAAATTTCTAAATTTAGTCCTCTCTACATATATATGTTGATGTTCATTAATTGTTTTTGTAGAACATTTTTTTCAGTTAGGGTGCAAATAGTTCAACAAAATGAATCTAATATTTGTGACAAAGCAACATGCTGAAGCACGTTTTATTTTTGTGTAACGTCGCTACAATGGATTTAGTACATTTTTTTGAGTGAATGGATTTAGCCCAATTAATTCTTTGTTATGTTTCCAAACACATTTAGTGGTTGTCCAACCGGATGCACCATGTCATGTTGACTGTGGCCATCATGTAAAATTGTCTAATAATTAAATGTTGTTCTATTCAAAATGGTATTGTGCTAAATCTGACTTCAAGATCGTCATAAGTTGCTAGAAAATATATGATTCTTAGTTGAACTGTTTTTAGGAAGCTACGGCAGGTAAGAAAACACATCATGAACAAATTTAATCCAGAAATAAGTCTTTACGAAAGGAGGATTTATCTAAATCACTGCTTAAAACCATTCCCTACAAACATATTTACAAGAAACAGTATGGAAGGTGGATACATTATTGGAAACATAGGGTTTCAGCCCCTGCTGCGGCGGCTTTTCTGCGGGGGGAGCTTGGGACGGTGTTGGCAGCGTCGGGCGCGGGTGTCAAGGCCAAGCGCTCCAAGGCGACCCCGGTGGTGCAGCGGGAGCCCAGCGCCAGGGCCAAGGCCAAGCTGGGCGTCATGTCGTCCATGGAAAGCGCCAAGCTCCACATCGCCGACAAGAACCTGGAAGTATCAGATGTGGACACCGTAGGGGCAACAACGTGATGCTGAACACATGAGGGCCATGATGGAGAAGATCAGCAACAATATCTCGAGGCTCCACCACTCTTCGTAGCTGGATCTTGGCTTTGTTGGCGTCAATTGCGTTTTGGGGAGGCAAGGAGTGATGCTTTAGTTCGCCTATATTATTCCATGTCTTGTCACCTTAGTTTGGACCTTGTTATGTAACGCTCATGTTGGCCTTGGGGCCTGTTTGAACTATGTGGTTGTGTAAGTTATCTGAACCTTGTGGATGCTGCCTGGTGGCTTTATTAATTTAAAGTCGAACGTGTCTAGCGTCTTCGTTCCAAAAAAACATAGGGTTTCGGCTAGTTTCCTTCAAAAACTAGTCCCCTCTGTACATAAATCCTCCTTTTCTTCTTATGGAAAGGTGGTGTTCTTGCCGATTCCTTGAAAAGAAAACATTGAAAATGAAATCTACTTCGCTTTTTGTGACACCTTAGCTCTGTCCATGTATTAGCTAACATGGGCTGTGTAAACTAGTATAACATTTCATTGCAGTATATATTGCTAAGCTCCAACCATAATCAAATTATATCCAATAAGCACCACGATCATTGCGACAAAAGTGTTTCAGTTGTCTGCCATCTTAATTAGTGGCAACATCTTAACTTTTAAGGGGCATGGGTCACATTAAATCAGCAATTGACAACCTTTCAACTTGACCAACAAATCTATTGGAAGAAGCACAATCAACACATAAACAAATCAATGCATCATGTTTTATCTTCTCATCTACACCTTTACGATAGATCTAACACTGTACAAAATTATCATACACACCATATTTGTTTCAGCCGGAAGGAACAATCTACAAACGGTAGCTGTCCTCCAGTATTTCCTTCCAGAAAGAATCACTTTCCAGAGAGCGCAGATCGGGAAGCTCCATCATGGGCTCCAGCAAGCCAGCGAACTCCTGCGCCGGCGACCAGTCACCCGCGGAGTCACCCACAGGTGCAACATGATGCGATGCAAATGAAGCTGCAGTGTTGCAGAGCTCATCAGCCTGTTCAGCTGCTGCAAAGGAGCTCGTTCCCGGAGACGTGTCGTTGGTCAGCTGCTCCTGCACCACGTGCTGCTCTGCAAAATTGGAGGTGTTGCAGAGGTAACCCGGCTGCAGGCAGTTCATCTGGTCCTCCAGTAGAAGGTTCGGAACCATGCTACCGCTTGAGTTTTGCATTGCGTTTGCTGCAGCTAGGTTGGCGATGAGGCCGCTGGTGCCATAGTTGGATCCAATGGCCGGGATGAGCTGCTGTAGGAGCTGCGCCTGCATGAGGACGCCGGTGTCCAGGCTGCTGAGGCTCGCGGCTGCCGTGGCCCAGAGGAGCGCCTCGGGGAGGTGGGCGATGGAGGTGGCGTTGAGGTGGCGGTGGCTCTGGTCGGGTGGCAGCTGCTGGTGCGTCACTGGGTCGACGCCCATGCGCAGGAGCTTCTTGCGGATGTGCGTGTTCCAGTAGTTCTTGATCTCGTTATCTGTCCGGCCCTCCAGGTGCGTCGCGATCGTCGACCACCTAACGTGCAACAATAATTTATCCATGTCAGTGTCATTTGAAGACTAACAATTATGGCAAAAGGTCCAGCTGGAGGAAATTGACAGTGCATGCATGGCGGCTAAGCTCTGTGTGTGTGGAGCAGTTGGGTTTGACGTGAACAACGTACTTGTTGCCGAGGCCGGCGTGGAGGGTGATGATGAGGCGCTCCTCTTCGTCGGTGAAGTTGCCGCGCTTGATGTCGGGGCGGAGATAGTTGGTCCACCGGAGGCGGCAGCTCTTGCCGCAGCGGTTGAGGCCGGCGGACTTGGGCAGGCCGCGCCAGCTGCCGACCTTCCCGCCGTGCTTCTTGATGTGCTCCACCAGCGTCTTGTCCTCCTCCTCCGTCCATGGCCCTTTCTTCACGTCGGCGTCGCGGCAGCAGCACGGCGACCTCCCCATCAGATAGATTTTCTCGATACAAGCTCTGTTAGCTAGTTACCTAGGATAGACTGGTGGCTGTGATGGATGATGTTGTGGCCAGAAGTAAGAACTCAGAAACTATGTTGGTGTCTTCCCTTGGTGAGGTATATATAGAGGAGTAGAGGGCACGGCCAGTCCGTGGTCGTACTCCATGACAGATTGACAGGGCACGAGCGAGAGGTGCCGCGGAAGCTACGAATTTTCCTTCCATTCTGCCGTCGTGGCGACTAGTGTTGCACAGTTTGTCTATGTCGGATACTGTAAACAAAAGGCGTGTGTACGATGTAAGTCAAAGAGGGCAGTTGTCCGGAGATCTGGCCACGTAAGATCAGATATATCCTGCATGCGCTGCATGTCGCAAGGCAGGCAACAAGAATATAAAGTGATCACTGTCAACAAGTGGCAGGCTGCTGTATAGAAAATGCGTTATGAGAGCGCTCTATGTAGTGTAGCACCTGTAATTCGGGATCTGCTTAAGCACGCCAGGTAGATCCTAAATTTTGGGGTACGTAGCTAGAGCTAGTGCCACGCACAAATGAGGTAACGGGACCGGGGCTATCCATCAAGGAGGAACCTTCCTCGGTTCCTTCCTAGAGTGCTGATCTCACTGCTGAATAATATTGTTACGTCCATGTTTTGGACTCTCGAGTCTCGATGCAGGAAAACAATAGCCTACGATTACCGTCCTACTACTATACTATACTCCCTCCATTCCGAAATATAGTGCGCTCGCGCTTCCCGAGGTCCAACTTTGACCATAAATTTAACCCACGAGACCGACTGCGGCGGGAGAAAAAATTACATGATTGAAAGCTTCTTTTGAACACGAATTCAGTGGTATAACTTTTGCTCCCGCCGCAAACGGTCTCGTTGGCTAAATTTACGGTCAAAGTTGAAGCACGAGGATAGAGGAAGCACTACATTGTGGAATGGAGGGAGTAGTATTTTCTTTACCTATCCTACTGGCGGCTTGATCGGGGTTTCGCCAGATGATTTGGGTCGTGAATTCGGTGAAGAATCCAATTAAAATACTCGTGGAAAACCACTGCTGAAAGTTAGGCATGCGTTCGATGAAACATGACGGATGTTTTTGGAGTATGAACGTACGGCACCATGGCTCTTGTAGCTCCTGTGCTGCTTCTGAATCTGGGTGCTCATCACCGTATTGCCAAGTCAGGACTCGGGACCGTGGCTCACCAGCCATTTCTTCCCGTGGAAAACCACGTTGCTTTCCCGTTCAGGTTCAGACCGCCACCTGATCCACTAGAAGAGAGCATGCGTGAGGCAGCTGAGTAGCCGAGCCGTGCGCTCGTAATTGGACGCGCTGGCCGTCAACTAATTATCCGCCATGGTCGTCTTTGTTCATTGTTGTCGAAAATCTGTCTCGTCTTCTACGACCATCTCCACATGGCAGCACCGAGTGAGACGAGTCTCGTGCCAATGGAGGAAGGTGACACGTACCGGACGGCTATGTCGAAAGTATGGGCCAGTAAATGGAGGAAGGTGAGACGTACAGGACGTGTATGATTTGATGATCTTCCTTTATGGACAAAATTGACAAGGCTGAAGCTCCGCCAACGAAGATGGATCTCTTGGAAGATGGCACACACCGCTGACCACATGAATTGCATTCACCACTTCCAGTCATAAGCTAATTGCATTCACACTGGCACTGTTAATCACAATGTATTTGCTGTTTTGGCTGACAATGAAATTATTAGTCGTGCTTCTAAGATGGGGGTGTTAATTCCGGATAATGACTTTTCTTGTGTTGATATCCTGAGAGAGTTGGAATCAGTTAGAATTAATCTGGTAGATAAAAACAACAAGCCTATAGATGATCAGGGGGGATGATATGTTCATTACCAATGGTTTGGGTAAAGATACCCCTTTGAACTTGACCTGGCTAGATGAGGATGAGGTCATTAATGAGAAACTGGTTAAATCTAAATCCTCCAAGAAGAATAGGAAGAAAGTTGAGATTAGACTCCCTAGGCCTGTGACTAGGAGTCAGAAGAAGAAGGGTGAGATTGATATTGAGGTAGGTGGCTCTACCCTGCTCCCTGGTAGGGCCACCAGAACCAGAAAACAAACCAATCGTTCTAAATGAGAGGCCTCATTTGGAACTGCAGAGGGGTGGGCAAAAAGGGAATGGCCACCTGCCTCTCTGACATAATTAGTGACCATTCCATTGACTTCCTGGGTTTGCAAGAGACTCTGAAGAGAGATTTTCCCCCTAAACTGACCAGGAAATTTGACCCCTTTGGCACTTTCCATTGGGAATGGGTGCCTGCTGTGGGTAGATCTGGTGGTATTTTGTGTGGCATTCGTAACAACACCCTGGAGTTATTGGGGTGCACTAGGGGCAGGTATGTACTGCAGATGGATGTCAGGAATGTTAAGGACAAAACAACCTGGAGTTTTCTAGTGGTGTATGGTTCGGCTCATGAGGAGTATAGAGAGGAGTTCCTGAGAGAACTAGCTTTGTTCTGTCATAATGCAAAATTAGCCTATATAGTTGGAGGGGATTTTAATATACTTAGGCACAACGGTGATAAGAACAAGAAAATGCAGCATTCTAAATCTACGGATCTGTTTAATGCTATTATCAACACTCTTGGCCTTAGAGAGATGTATATGAGTGGGGGCCGATATACTTGGTCCAATAACCAGTCACATCCTACTCTTGAGAAGTTGGATAGGGTACTCATCTCTGACTCCTGGGAACGCTTATTCCCATTGGCATGTTTAAGAAAATTGGTCAGAGAGCTTTCTGACCACAACCCTCTTCTTTTGTACACTGATGAGGAGATGAGAGAACCCACCAAGGCTCGAGAGTTTCGTTTCGATCTCTCATGGGTGAAAGATGATAGGTTCCTTCCCCTGGTGACTAAGATTTGGAGTAGGAAGGTTGCAGCGTCGGACCCCATTGACATTTTGTATATTAAACTTAAGAGGTTCAAGTCTTATTTCAAAGCATGGGGCTCTGACAAATTTGGACATGCCAAAAAACGTAAAGAAGATCTGAGGATCGAACTGGAAATGTTAGAAGAAGCAGAAGAAGATGGCCCTTTGCCCCCTGAGCTTTACGGTAGGAAGGTAGATGTTTATGTTGAACTTTATGAACTGTTAGCCGCGGAGGAGATTTATTGGCTACAGCAGTCTCATGAACGCTGGCTGTTGAGAGGAGATCGCAATATTGATTACTTCCATAAGATAGCCAATGGCCGTAAATGAAAAAACACTATCCACGCGCTCAAGTGCGGAGAGGTTGAGATAGAGGGCACTGATAATCTTCTTGCTCATGCCACCAGTTTTTATAAAGAACTGTTTGGCCCGGCACCTGGTAACCTGTTCCATCTCAATCCTGATACTTGGGCAGACAATGAGAAACTGTCCGCCGATGATAATGCTGACCTTATTAGAGAGTTCTCTGAAGAGGAAGTTAAGGAGGCCTTGTTTGACATGGATGTCAACAGAGCCCCCGGTCCTGATAATATTCCTGCCGAATTTTATCAGCACTGTTGGGATGTGGTTAAGGTCGATATTATGCGTATTTTTGATAGTTTCCATAAAGGTACCTTGGATGTGCAGTGTCTTAACTATGGTATTATCACTTTGTTGCCTAAGATGTCTGGGGCTAATCGTATTCAACAATTCCGTCCCATCTGTTTGCTTCGCTGTCCGTACAAACTCATCACAAAGGTTATGGACAGGAGAGTTGCTAGATATGCCAATGTTCTTATCAGTCCTGCACAAAATGCTTTTGTGAAAGGCAGGAGCATTATGGATGGTATACTAGCTCTTCATGAACTGCTCAACTACACCCATGTCAAGAAGAGGGTCGGAGTGGTTCTCAAACTCGACTTCGAGAAGGCTTATGACAAAGTTAATTGGGATTTCCTGCTGGAATGCCATAAACTTCGGGGTTTTGACCAGAAATGGTGCGGCTGGGTCGAGCAGATTCTCCACAATGGCACGGTTAGTATTAAACTTAACAACTGTGTGGGGCCGTACTTCCAAAGTGCTAAGGGAGTGCGGCAGGGTGATCCCACTCACCTTTCCTCTTCAATCTTGCTGTGGAGTGCCTAACCAAAATGATTAAGAATGCCCAGAAAAACAAGCTTATTGTGGGGATGGCTCCTGACTTGATCCCCACGGGGTCGCGGTCTTGCAGTATGCAGATGACACGATCATTTGCTTAGAGCATGATCTGGAGAAAGCGCTGAATCTAAAACTTCTCTTGTATACTTTTGAAATGATGTCTGGGCTGAAAGTTAATTTCCACAAGAGTGAAATCTTAACTGTGGGGGGTGATGATCAAATTAATAAAGCTTATGCAGATCTCTTCAATTGTGATATTGGTCATTTTCCTCTTAAATATCTGGGGATGCCGGTGAGCTTTACTACTCTTCGAAACTCAGATTGGGAGTTCATTGTTGATAAATATTTGATCAGGTTTGATGCTTGGGTTGGTAATGCAGCATCTATGGGAGGAAGACATACCCTTTTGGACTCGGTAGTCACCCAACTTTCTCTTTACCACATGTCCATGTGGCTGATGAATAAGACGTTTGTGGAAAAATTAGATAAACATAGGAGGAGGTTTTTCTGGCAGGGCGCCAATAAAAAACGTCGCTACCATCTGGTTCGTTGGAGCAGAATCTGTAGGTCCAAGGATAAAGGTGGGCTGGGTATTAAAGACTTGCGCAAACAAAATATCAGTTTGATGCTTAAGTTGTGGTGGAAATTAGATACCCAGCAGGGGATTTGGCAAGATATTGTGAAAGCTCGATATCTTAGAAATCAGACAGTTGCGACTGTCGAGGCCCGATTCAGTGACTCGCCATGCTGGAAAAATCTCCTGAAAATTAAGGATCTGTACATGATTGGGAGAAAGATCCATACAGGGTGCGGCAACCTGACTCGGTTATGGAAAGACTCCATCAACGGGCTAACCCCGTTCATGAAGCAATTTCCCCAGCTTTACAACATTTGCACGGCTCAGGACTGCACGCTGGACAAACTGGATACGGTGGTTCGTGCTGATTTCTTTCGTAGAAGGCTAAATGATGAGTTAACTAACCAGTGGTTGTCGCTGAGAAGTTGTGTACATAGTTTGAATCTGTCTGGTGACAGTGGTTCTGTGTACTGGGGCTTGAACAAGTCGGGTAAGTTCACTACGAAATCCATGTACAAGTGGCTGGAGAGACCGCTTAGTGGATGTACCTATAAGTGGATATGGAAAGCTAAAATTCCCCTTAAAATCCAGATATTTCTCTGGCAGCTTGCTCAGGATGCGGTGCTTACCAGGCATGTGATGCGGCAACGAAAGTGGCAAGGGAACCCTGGTTGTTCCTTTTGCCAACAGGTTGAAACCTCCCAGCACTTATTCTTTGGTTGTTCTGTGGCCAAAGTGGTCTGGCGTTCGATTGGGGTCACACTTGGGACTGATTTATGTCCCAATAACTACTGGCAGTTTTTTGTTTGGTGTCACTCCTTTTTACCGGGATATGAATCTTTCTATACTGTGGCACTGGGGGCTGTGACTTGGGCCATATGGCTGGCTCGTAATAAAGCTACCTTCGAGAAAAAATGATCAAATCTCCTTTTGAGATTGTCTTTACGGCAGTGTCTTTTCTCTTATATTGGGCAGGTTTGCAAGCGGGAGAAGAGACCAAGCAACTCCGTGCGGGCGCTGAGATGATTCGCAATGGGACTATGCTGCTGATGAGGACCTGTGACGCGTCCAATGACGGAAAGTGAAGTGCAGCGTTTGCTCCGGACGTTCTCTCTCTCTGGGACAACTATCGCTGGAGCTCTCGGTGGTGATAGCTTAGATGTTAAGTCTGGTTTGTCGTACTATCGTACTTGGTGATACTCTGCGGGACTCATGCCTTGTTATGCTTGTAATAGGGCTAGTTTCATTTTGGTGCTGCTTAGGTTTTCGCCCCATAGCACTCGTCTCGACGTCGGGCGAGTGCGGTGGGTTTCCTAGCAGTGCGTTGGACTCGCTCTCCCTTTCTTCCTGTTCTTAGACTGCTCGCTGGACTTTGTATTTCTGTTCTAAGTAATGGAAAGGGGGTTAGCCCGGTTCAAAAAAAAAGCTAATGCTGAGCTTCACAACAAGCTAGAGCTTCGAGGGTGTCCGGGTCAGATATACCTTACCTGGAAAGACAATCGCTGGCGCGCCCATGAATATGCCATCTTTGCTTCAACATGCTGCATGCAGCTACAGCTCGACCACAGCCTGCTTTGGCAATAACCCCATCAACATTGATTTTCATACTTCCAGATTGGCTGGGCCATCAACCGAGTGGCCAGCTCAATTGTAGATTGGGTACGATTACTCGTCTTGTAGATTGGGTATGATTACTCGTCGGTGAATGCACAGTCCGTAGGTCAGAGAGAAGCTAGTAATGAAAACATCCACAGGGGTCTTTGGAAGATTTTCTCGTCAGCTTTTCGTCTGGCTGTCAAAAATGCCTAGAGTGACCGCCACTTTCACAAGCACCTATCTCTCCCTCTTGAAGATCTACACCATGGCCTACCACATTACCATTTTTTGAGACTGCCTGATACACTGTCCCCTAAATGTTAAGAATCCGGCGGAGTAAAGTTAGTTGAGAAAAGATTTACTCCACTATTGTATAGACGATCCTCCGTACTTAGTTGAGTAAAAATAAAATTGTGTAGATTTTGTGTCCTAACCGCTTGAACTTCAAACACTATATAATATTGTGTCATAACATAAAGTTTCATCATCGCGTTTTTTTAAATTAAAACATGCATAGTTCATCCAGAAGGCATCACTTCAAACACAAATGTTTTATCCAAAATCACCACGAATATAGCATGTATATGTTATGGATCAAGCCAATCATTGGCATGCACGAACTCAAACGAGGTGGTCTCCCAAGAAAACATCAACACCACCACCACTAGTAGAAAAAGGACCTATAGTCCCGGTTCGTAAGGGTCATTAGTCCCGGTTTTTGAACCGGGACTAAAGTGTCGGTACTAATGCCCTATACTTTTAGTCCCGGTTCTTGCATAAACCGGGACAGATGGGCCTCCACGTGGCCGGTGCGGCGAGCCCAGGCAGGAGGCCCTTTGGTCCCGGTTGGTGGCACCAACCGGGACCAAAAGGCATCCACGCGTCAGCATTTTAGGGGCTGGAGTTTTTGTTTTTTTTTGAAAGGGGGGGGGGTTGGGGGGTTAATTTAGGTGTTTCATATATTGTGTTAGCTAGCTAATTAATAGAGAGAAGTGTCCTCTCTTATGTCCGTGCTTGGTCGACGCTACGTACTGTACATAGAGAGGCCGTCGACACGCTAGCTAGTAAGAAAATGAAGGAAACCATTAAGTACAGAAGTTCGTCATGCATACCGAGAGAAGTGATCGATCGACCTCTCCTTCTCCGAGAGATTGGTCAAACAACAAGTTTTCGTATTATCTATCCGACGCTACTGGCTACATACATATATACAATATGTAAGATCTCTTACAATCCCCTAGCATTTGAAATCAACTTTCGCATGGTATTCTCCGGCTTTACTGATGACGTGGTCAAGAAAGAATCCCGCCAATTCCTCTTGAATTGCTTTCATGCGATCTTGTGGTAGGAGTTCATTCCACATCTGCCACGTCTAATTTGAAGAATGGGGTTAATACATATATATGAATGTGTTGGGGAACGTAGCAGAAATTCAAAATTTTCTACGCATCACCAAGATCAATCTATGGAGATTCTAGCAACAAGAGAGGGAGAGGATGATCATCTTCATACCCTTGAAGATCGCTAAGCGGAAGCGTTACAAGAACGCGGATGAAGGAGTCGTACTCGTAGCGATTCAGATCACGGTTGATTCCGATCTAAGCACCAAACAACGGTGCCTCCGCGTTCAACACATGTACAGTCCGGGGACGTCTCCTCCTTCTTGATCCAGCAAGGGGAGAGGAGAAGTTGAGGGAGAACTCCGACAACATGGCGGCATGGTGGTGATGGAGCTCGTGGTTCTCCGACAGGGCTTCGCCAAGCACTACGGAGGAGGAGGAGCTGTTGGACGAGGGAGAGGGCTGCGCCAGGGGAAGGTTGCAGCTGCCCTCTCTCTTCCTCACTATATATAGGGGGAAGGGAGGAGGGGGAGGCGCCCTAGGGTTCCCTAGGGGAGGGGCCGCGGCCACCGGGGAAACCCTAGATGGGTTTGGGCGCCCCCACCCCCTAGGAAACTTGCCCCCCAAGCCGGGAGGGGCGGCTGCCCTAGGGGTGGCGCCCCCACCTCTCCTGGTTACGTGAGATGGGGTGGGAGGGGCGCTCAGCCCCTTAGTGGGCTGATGTGCCCCCTCCCCTTGGACCATAAGGCCCCTCAATGCTTGTCGGGGCCTCTGAAACCCCTTTCGGACACGCTGGTCATCACCTGGTACCCCCGAAACAATTCCGGACTCCAATACCCTTCGTCCAATATACCGATCTTCACCTCCGGATCATTCCGGAGCTCCTCATTATGTCCGGGATCTCATCCAGGACTCCGAACAACCTTCGGTAATCACATACTATTTTCCATAACAACTCTAGTGTCACCGAACCTTAAGTATGTAGACCCTACGGGTTCGGAAACCATGCAGACATGACCGAGACACCTCTCCGGCCAATAACCAATAGCGGGATCTGGATACCCATATTGGCTCCTACATGTTCCACGATGATCTCATCGGATGAACCACGATGTCAAGGATTCAAGCAATCCCGTATGCATTTCCCTTTGTCAACCGGTATGTTACTTTCCCGAGATTCGATCATCGGTATCCCAATACCTCGTTCAATCTCGTTACTGGCAAGTCACTTTACTTATTCCGTAATGCATGATCCCGTGACCAACCACTTGGTCACATTGAGCTCATTATGATGATGCATTACTGAGTGGGCCCAGAGATACCTCTCTGTCATACGGAGTGACAAATCCCAGTCTCGATTCGTGCCAACCCAACAAACACTTTCGGAGATACCTGTAGTGCACCTTTATAGCCACCCAGTTAAGTTGCGACGTTTGGTACACCCAAAGCATTCCTACGGTATCCGGGAGTTGCACAATCTCATGGTCTAAGAAAATGATACTTGACATTAGAAAAGCTTTAGCAAACGAACTACACGACCTTGTGCTATGCTTAGGATCGGGTCTTGTCCATCACATCATTCTCCTAATGATGTGATCCCGTTATCAATGACGTCCAATGTCCATGGTGAGGAAACCATAACCATCTATTGATCAACAAGCTAGTCAACTAGAGGCTCACTAGGGACATGTTGTGGTCTATGTATTCACACATGTATTACAATTTCCAGTTAACACAATTATAGCATGAACAATAGACAATTATCATGAACAAGGAAATACAATAATAACCATTTTATTATTGCCTCTAGGGCATATTTCCAACAGTCTCCCACTTGCACTAGAGTCAATAATCTAGTTCATATCATTATGTGATTGTATTGAATCCAACACCCGTGGTGTTTGATCATATCTAGCTTGTGAGAGAGGTTTATTAGTCAACGAGTCTGAACCTTTCAGATCCGTGTGTGCTTTACAAATATCTATGTCATCTTGTAGATGCAGCTACCAGGCGCTACTTGGAGCTATTCCAAATAACTGCTTTACTATACGAATCTGGTTTACTACTCGGAATCATCCGGATTAGTGTCAAAGTTTGCATCGACGTAACCCTTTACGACGAACTCTTTTACCACCTCCATAATTGAGGAAATTCCTTAGTCCACTAGTTAGTAAGGATAACTTTGACCGTTGTCCTCTGATCCATTCCTGGATCACTCTTGTACCCCTTGACTGACTCATGGCAAGGCACACTTCAGGTGCGGTACACAACATAGCATACTGTAGAGCCTATGTCTAAAGCATAGGGGACGACCTTTGGCCTTTCTCTCTCTTCTGCCGTGGTCAGGTCTTGAGTCGTACTCAATACTCACACCTTATAACACAGCCAAGAACTCCTTCTTTGCCGATCTATTTTGAACTCCTTCAAAATCTTGTCACGGTATGTATTTATTTGAAAGTACTATTAAGTGTTTTTGATCTATCCTCATAGATCTTGATGCTCAATGTTCAAGTAGCTTAATCCAGGTTTTCCATTGAAAAACACTTTTCAAATAACCCTATATGCTTTCCAGAAACTCTGCGTCATTTCTGATCAACAATATGTCAACAACATATACTCATCAGAAATTCTATAGTGCTCCAACTCACTTCTTTGGAAATACAAGTTTCTCATAAACTTTGTATAAACCCAAAATCTGTGATCGTCTCATCAAAGTGTATATTCCAATTCCGAGATGCTTACTCCAATCCTTAGAAGGATTGCTGGAGCTTTGCATACTTGTTAGCATCTTTCAGTATTGACAAAACCTTCTGGTTGTATCACATACAACCTTTCCTCAAGAAAAACATCGAGGGAACAATGTTTTGACATCCTATTTGCAAGATTTCATAAATAATGCAGTAACTGCTAATATCATTCCAACAGACTCTTAGCATCGCTACGAGTGAGAAAGTCTCATTGTAGTCAACTCCTTGAACTTGTCGGAAAACATCTTAGCGACAAGTCAAGCTTTCTTAATGGCGACACTTACCATCATTGTCTGTCTTCCTTTTAAAATCCATCCGTACCCAACAGCCTTACGACCATCAAGTAGTTCTTCCAAAGTCTATACTTTGTTTTCATACATGGATCCTTTCTCGAATTTTATGGCCTCGAGCCATTCGTCAGAATCTAGGCCCACCATCGCTTCTTCATAGCTCGTAGGTTCATTGTTGTCTAGCAACATGACCTCCAAGACAGGATTACTGTACCACTCTTAAGCAGTACCTGTCCTTGTCGTCCTACGAGGTTTGGTAGTGACTTGATCCGAAGTTTCATGATCACTATCATAAGCTTCTACTTCAATTGGTGTAGGTGCCACAGGAACAACTTCCTGTGCCCTGCTACACACTAGTTGAAGTGATGGTTCAACAACCTCATCAAGTCTCCACCATCCTCCCACACAATTCTTTCAAGAGAAACGTTTCCTCGAGAAAGGAGACGATTCTAGAAACAATCCCTTTTGCTTCCGGAACTGAGACAGGTGGTATACCCAACTGATTTGGGGTGTCCTATGAAGATGCATTTATCCGCTTTGGGTTCGAGCTTATCAGCCTGAAACTTTTTCACATAAGCGTCGCAGCCCCAAACTTTTAAGAAATGACAACTTAGGTTTCTCTAAACCATAGTTCATACGGTGTCGTCTCAACGGAATTGTGTGGTACCCTATTTAAAGTGAATGCGGTTGTCTCTAATGCCTAACCCATGAACGATAGTGGTAATTCGATAAGAGACATCAAGGTATGCCCCATATCCAATAGGGTGCATCTATGATGTTCAGACACACCATCACACTATGGTGTTCCAGGCGGTGTTAGTTGTGAAACAATTTCCACAATTATTCAATTGTGTACCAAACTCGCAACTCAGATATTCATCTCTATGATCATATCATAGACATTTTATCCTCTTGTCACGAAGAACTTCAACTTCACTCTGAAATTACTTGAACCGTTCAATAATTCAGACTTGTGTTTCATCAAGTAAATATACTCAACATCTACTCAAATCATCTGTGAAGTAAGAACATAATGATATCCACATCATGCCTCAGCACTCATCGGACTGCACACATCAAAATGTGTTACTTCCAACAAGTTTGCTTTCTTGTTCCATCTTACTGAAAACGAGGCTTTTCAGTCATCTCGCCCATGTGGTATGATTTGCATGTCTCAAGTGATTCAAAATCAAGTGAGTCCAAACGATTCATCTGCATGGAGTTTCTTCATGCATACAATAGACATGGTTCGCATGTCTCAAACTTTTCAAAAAACGAGTGAGTCCAAAGATCCATCAACATGGAGCTTCTTCATGCGTTTTATACCAATATGACTTACATGGCAGTGCCACAAGTAGGTGGTACTATCATTACTATCTTATATCTTTTGGCATGAACATGTGTATCACTATGATCGAGATTCAATAAACCATTCATTTTAGGTGCAAGACCATTGAAGGTATTATTCAAATAAACAGAGTAACCATTATTCTCCTTAAATGAATAACCGTATTGCGATAGACATAATCCAATCATGTCTATGCTCAATGCAAACACCAAATAACAATTATTTAGGTTTAACACCGATCCTGATGGTAGAGGGAGCATGCGATGTTTGATCACATCAACCTTGGAAATACTTCCAACATATATCATCACCTCGCCTTTAGCTAGTCTCCGTTTATTCCGTAGCCTTTTATTTCGAGTTACCAACACTTAGCAACTGAACCGGTGTCTATTACCATGGTGCTACTAGGAGTACTAGTAAAGTACACATCAATATAATGTATATCCAATATACTCCTGTCGACCTTGCCAGCCTTCTCATCTACCAAGTATCTAGGGTAGTTCTGCTTCAGTGACTGTTCCCCTCATTACAGAAGCACTTAGTCTCGGGTTTGGGTTCGACCTTGGGTTTCTTCACTAGAGCAGCAACTGATTTGCCATTTCATGAAGTATCCCTTCTTGCCCTTGCCCTTCTTGAAACTAGTGGTTTCACCAACCATCAACAATTGATGCTCCTGTTTGATTTCTACTTTCGCGGTGTCAAACATCACGAATTGCTCAAGGATCATCATGTCTATCCCTGATATGTTATAGTTTATGAAGCTCTAATAGCTTGGTGGCAGTGACTATGGAGAACCATCACTATCTCATCTGGAAGATTAACTCCCACTCAGTTCAAGTGATTGTTGTACCCAGACAATCTGAGTACAAGCTCAACAACTGAGCTCTTCTCCCTTAGTTTGCAGGCTAAGAAACTCGTCGGAGGTCTCATACCTCTTAATGTGGGCACGATCTTGAAATCCCAATTTCAGCCCTTGGAACATCTCATATGTCCCACGACGTTTCAAAAATGTCTTCGGTGCCACAATTCTAAACCGTTTAACATTACTGAACTATCATGTAGTCATCAAAACGTGTATGTCAGATGTTCACAACATCCACAGACGACGTTCAAGGTTCAGCACACCGAGCGGTGCATTAAGAACATAAGCCTTCTGCGCAGCAAGTACAATCCTCGGTTTACGGACCCAGTCCGCATAATTGCTACTATCAACTTTCAACTATATTTTCTCTAGGAACATATCTAAACAGTAGAACTAAAGCGCGAGCTTATGACATAATTGGTAAAGACCTTTTTGACTATATTCATGATAATTAAGTTCATCTAATCACATTATTTGATGAACTCCCACTCAGATAGATATCCCTCTAGTCATGTAAGTGATACATGATCCGAGTCAACTAGGCCGTGTCCGATCATCACGTGAGACGGACTAGTCATCATCGGTGAATATTTTCATGTTGCTCATATCTACTATACGACTCATGTTCGACCTTTCGGTCTCTTGTGTTTGGAGGCCATGTCTGCACATGCTAGGCTCGTCAAGTCAACCTAAGTGTTTCGCGTGTGTAAATCTGGCTTACACCCGTTGTATGTGAACGTTAGAATCTATCGCACCCGATCATCACGTGGTGCTTCGAAGCAACGATCTTTCGCAACGGTGCACAGTTAGGGGGAACACTTTCTTGAAATTATTATGAGGGATCATCTTATTTACTACCGTCGTTCTAAGCAAATAAGATGCATAAACATGATAAACATCACATGAAATCAAAAAGTGACCTGATATGGCCAATATCATTTTGCTCCTTTTGATCTCCATCTTCGGGGCTCCATGATCATCATCGTCACCGGCATGACACCATGATCTCCATCATCGTGTCTCCATGAAGTTGTCTCGCCAACTATTACTTCTACTACTATGGCTAACAGTTTAGCAACAAAGTAAAGTAATTACATGGCGTTGTTCAATGACACGCAGGTCATACAATAAATTAAGACAACTCCTATGTCTCCTGCCGGTTGTCATACTCATCGACATGCAAGTCGTGATTCTTATTACAAGAACATGATCAATCTCATACATCACATATCATTCATCACATTCTTTTGGCCATATCACATCACATAGCATACCCTGCAAAAACAAGTTAGACGTCCTCTAATTGTTGTTTGCATGTTTTACGTAGCTGCTATGGGTTTCTAGCAAGAACTTTTCTTACCTACGCAAAAGCCACAACGTGATATGCCAATTGCTATTTACCCTTCATAAGGACCCTTTTCATCGAATCCGATCCGACTAAAGTGGGAGAGACTAGCACCCGCTAGCCACCTTTATGCAACAAGTGCATGTCAGTCGGTGGAACCTGTCTCACATAAGTGTACGTGTAAGGTCGGTCCGGGCCGCTTCATCCCACAATAACGTCAAAACAAGATAGGACTAGTAACGGTAAGCATATTGAACAAAATCAACGCCCACAACAATTTGTGTTCTACTCGTGCATAGAATCTACGCAATAGACCTAGCTAATGATGCCACTATTGGGGAACGTAGCAGAAATTCAAAATTTTATATGAATCACCAAGATCAATCTATGGATATTCTAGCAACAAGATAGGGAGAGTATGAACATCTTCATACCCTTGAAGATCGCTAAGCGGAAGCATTACAAGAACGCAGATGAAGGATTCGTACTCGTAGCGATTCAGATCGCGGTTGATTCCGATCTAAGCACCAAACAACGGTGCCTCCGCATTCAACACACGTACAGCCCGGGGACGTCTCCTCCTTCTTGATCCAGCAAGGGGAGAGGAGAAGTTGAGGGAGAACTCCGACAACATGGCGGCATGGTGGTGATGGAGCTCGTGGTTCTCCGACAGGGCTTCGCCAAGCACTACGGAGGAGGATGAGGTGTTGGAGGAGGGAGAGGGCTGCGCCAGGGGAAGGGTGCGGCTGCCCTCTCTCTCCCTCACTATATATAGGGGGAAGGGAGGAGGGGGACGCGCCCTAGGGTTCCCTAGGGGAGGGGCGGCGGCCACAGGGGAAACCCTAGATGGGTTTGGGCGCCCCCACCCCCTAGGAAACTTGCCCCCCAAGCCGGGAGGGGCCTTCGAAACCCCTTTTGGACACGCTGGTCATCACTTGGTACCCCCGGAACAATTTCGGACTCCAATACCCTTCGTCCAATATACCGATCTTCACCTCCGGATCATTCCGGAGCTCGTCGTTATGTCCGGGATCTCATCCAGGACTCTGAACAACCTTCGGTAACCACATACTATTTCCCATAACAACTCTAGCGTCACCGAAGCTTAAGTGTGTAGACCCTATGGGTTCGGGAACCATGCAGACATGACCGAGACACCTCTCTGACCAATAACCAATAGTAGGATCTAGATACCCATATTGGCTCCTACATGTTCCACGATGATCTCATCGGATGAACCACGATGTCAAGGATTCAAGCAATCCCGCATGCAAGTCCCTTTGTCAATCGGTATGTTACTTGCCTGAGATTCGATCATCGGTATCCCAATACCTCATTCAATCTCGTTACCGGCAAGTCACATTACTCGTTCCGTAATGCATGATCCTGTGACCAACCACTTGGTCACATTGAGTTCATTATGATGATGCATTACCGAGTGGGCCCAGAGATACCTCTCCATCATACGGAGTGACAAATCCCAGTCTCGATTCGTGCCAACCCAACAAACTCTTTCGGAGATACCTGTAGTGCACCTTTATAGCCACCCAGTTATGTTGCGACATTTGGTACACCCAAAGCATTCCTACAGTATCCGGGAGTTGCACAAGCTCATGGTCTAAGAAAATGATACTTGACATTAGAAAAGCTTTAGCAAACGAACTACACGACCTTGTGCTATGCTTAGGATTGGGTCTTGTCCATCACATCATTCTCCTAATGATGTGATCTCGTTATTAATGACATCCCATGTCCATGGTCAGGAAACCATAACCATCTATTGATCAACAAGCTAGTCAACTAGAGGCTCACTAGGGACATGTTGTGGTCTATGTATTCACACATGTATTACGATTTCCAGTTAATACAATTATAGCATGAACAAATATACAATTATCATGAACAAGGAAATACAATAATAACCATTTTATTATTGCCTCTACGGCATATTTCCAACAGAATGAAACTCAACAGAAATGATGGTGTAATAAAATGAAATTGTGAATATTATTGCTTACGCACTTCATATTGTCTTTTAGAGTAGCCCCGCTTATTTTTCAAAGTCGCGTTGTAGATGAACTCGCACACGTAATATCCACAGAAATTATTCCCGGGTTCCTGCCACAAGCACTTTACGAGAAATAGAGGTCAATCAAACTGATAATGAAGCATTATAAATGGCATTGATGAAAGTATAGCTATAGAATCAACAGGAGATGCGCGCAACTAGCTAGCTAGTAGTACTTACTTTCGGGTATGTATATCGCAGCTCCTTCGACAGTCCCGGAGCTTCTGTGGTGAACTGTTTCCAAACCCTGCAAGACAAAGAAAATAATTATTATTACTTGAGATAACAGGAAATGAACAAAAAGTTGCCGATATGGTGCGATAATGATCGATTGAACTTACTTGTTGAGCATTTTAGTCATGTCCGCATAGGTTTCGGGATCTGTTCATCTCGAGTCTAAGACGGTTACTAGTCCCCGCTCAAGCTTAATCTCCAGAAGAACATAGTGGAAGCTGCGCACGCATGCATAACTCATCAATTACATTACTATAACCTCGCTCGAGTAATAAGGGAAACCGAATATGCACACGACAGTAACACTCACTCGAAGTTGTAAGGAAAGGGTATTAAATCTTTGTTTTGATTTTTGATCAACGATTGTAGCAAGTTGTCCTCGGCCTCTGCGGCCTTCTTTTTAACCTGAAATTCATCTATGATATTTGTGTTAATGAACCCAATATCATACATTTCTTGTTTTTTGCACTCGATGATCTTCAATCTGCATAATATAGTGAGGATAATTAATTATAAATACATGCAATGAAAGAGCCGAGCTATATATAGAGACTTAATGACAGAAATAGTACTTACAGACAATAGCAAAAGACCGTTAATTTATCGAGGGCCTTTTGATTGAAGAACTCGAAGAACTCCTCAAATGGAACAGGCAAAAGATCAGTTCCAACGAGGTCATGCTCGTTTGAAATTCTCAGATACAAAGTATTCGTCCCTCCAGACTCTCTGCAGGTTTTTATGTACCAATTATGGAATCTTCGCATCATCGTTGTTAGAGATTTTTCATCTTTGACGAGAGGCTTCCCGTACTCGTATCTGTGTTTGTTCACCTCCAAGAAATCAAAATGTACATCGTCAGGCAGGTAATCTCTAAGATTGTTATAACCGGGCACTGTCCCCGGAGCATTAGTGACGATGTTGCTAGACACATTGAGCGGGGGGCATGATTGCTTTGCTTGTTCGCCGAGCTGGGCAATTTTTTTCCTAGCTGCTCGTTCTTTTAACCTTTGATCACTGACAGTACTTCCCGACCGCTCCGCTTGGAGATATGCCTGTTCAGTAATGCGCTCATAGTTGGTTCTCGATGGAGACTTTGGTGGTTTCCTTAGGGCATCGATAGTGCACTTTGCTTTCACCGGATCTACCTTCTCCTCCGGAGGTGGATGTCTCTTTGCTTTCAACCCTTCAAAGAAGTCCTTCACTTCGGTCCGCACGATCTTCGTGTTTTCCTCCTCGATCCTCTCATATGGTAACTTCTCTAGAGGCTTGAGAGATGGACCATATATGTATTGCCTCCCGCCTCTGGCTGTACTACTAGACGCCGGAGCAGACGGAGCGGCTGCGGCTGTCTTCTTTCGTGCTTGCTTATGAGGCGGAGGAGAAGGACTACGACGCGCCGGAGTAGCCGGGGCGGCGGTGGGTCTCTTCTGCCCTTGCTGGCGAGGCAGAGAAGGAGGAGGCAGTTGGCTGCTCGAGTGCGCCGGCGCAGGCGGAGAAGGAGGCGGAGTGTCGCCACGCGCCGGAGAAGGAGGCTGAGTGCCCTGATCACTCGCCGGAGGAGGTGGAGGAGGAGGTGGAGTGCCCTGACTCGCCGGAGGAGGAGGAGGAGGCGGAGGCGTCCAGTTTGGAAGGTTGATGAGCTCCTTCCGCCATAGGCATGGAGTCTTCAGAGAAGAACCCAGCCGAATCACCCCTTCACCCGTAGGGTGGTCAAGCTCAGGGTCCTCAAATCCGTATGTTATTTGATCCACCATCACCCTAGCATATCCTTCTGGAATCGGCTGGCCGTGGTAGGTTGAGCCAGGTGCATTAGGTATAACAAAGCCAACAGCCGCCTTGACTTTCAATGTCATCCATCGCGTCATAAGGTGACAATGTTGAGACTCTGTGATAGCATCCATGGGGTAGCCTGTGAAGACAGGCTCCAGCTGCTGAGTCTGCTCGGTGGAAGCCATGCTGCTTCTCCGCTGAGATGGCGGGGTAGCTTCAGGGGAAGCTTTGGCAGGTCGTTTGCTGCGATCTGCTTCTCGTTCCTCTAGCCCTTGTACCCTTACGTGCAGCGCCTGCAGTTGGCTATGCTCCACTTTCTTCCTCCTCTCCTGGGTTTTGTAACCCCCTGTGTCCGAAAACCCAGCCTTCCACGGAAGGGAGCCTGGCGTGCCACGTGTCCATCCAGGGTGCTTAGGATTCCCAAGGGCCATTATGAGCTCGTCCTTCTCTCTATCTGGAACGAACATCCCTTCCTGCGCTTTCTCGATATACTCCCGAAGCTTCCTGACGGGTATTCGCAGTTGCTCTTCCGTCCAAATGCACTTCCCTGATACAAGGTCCAAGGTTCCGCCAACCCCGAAGAACCAAGTCCGACAATGGTCTGGCCATCTCAATGTCTCTGGTTAGACCCCTTTAGCAATCAGGTCATTCTCAGCATTGTCCCACAAAGGTCGTGCTTTGAGGTAACCACCTGACCCCATGCGATAGTGATGCTTCTTCTTCGCAACATTAATCTTGTTTGTCGCTAACATCTTCTTACTATTTTCCCATGTCTTGTGGGCCACAAATGCGGGCCATTGATTGTCGTGGTTCTAAGCCTGACAGTAGAATGGGGGGTAGGTATGGAGAGGCAAGATCCTAGCTATGGAGTAGTCGTACACACGAGTGTTTAACGAGTTCAGGCCCTTCTCTGAGGAAGTAATAGCCCTACGTCTCGGAGCCCGGAGGCGGTCGACTGGTTTGTGTGTTTGAGGATTACAGGGGTGCCAACCCTTCTTCCAGTGGAGGAGGGTGGCTTATATAGAGGATGCTAGGACCCCAGCCAACCCACGTAGCAGAGGATTAAAGTACATTAAGGCCGGGCGTTACTGATAACGCCCTACTTAAAGTGTCATCATGACCATTAAGACTACTTAATTACAGACCGTTTGGATACAGAGTGGATCCTGAACTCCTGTTGGTCGAGTGAGTCTTCATGGTCGAGTGTCTTCTAACCGGTCGAGCGGTGTCTCTCTTGGTCGAGTGGAGCCTCTCCTGGTCGACTGGAAGGTAGCTTCGTCTAATGATGTCCTTGGGCATGGTATTCTAGATAGGTCCATGACCCTACCCTAGGTACATAACATCATCATTAGCCCCCGAATGGATCGAGGTTCGAGTGAGGAAGGAGTTGATGATTTTCTCCGACTCATTTCCTGCGCTTTGATTATGTCGTATCTTGATCGGCGATTTTTCTTTCGGCGTTGGCGTCAACTTTTACTTCAGTCGCCTTGATCCATTCTTGTCTTCTGTCGAGTGAACTTTTGAACTTTGGTGAACTTCCAAGCGACGGATCGCGGGAAAGATATCGTCTGACAGATTGATTTGCTGCCAGCGGATTTTGCGGGATCCGAAATTTGGGAAGTGCGCGAAGCGGGGCGGTCCGCGGCAATCGGACAGGATAAGGCGTGGACGCCTCAATTTCCGTGCCGCCTTTTTCGCCATGTATCGTGCGTGCGCGACTGTTTCGGGATGTGACAGGATCGCTCGGACCCACTTGCCAGCCACTCGGAAGCGCCCTTATATAAAGTGCCGAGGGAGGGTTTTTTGAACAGTGCCTTCCCATTCCTCTCTCTTCCCTCTTTGCGCCGCCCACTGCGCCTGCTCTCGCCTCCGCCCGTCCGCCCCTCGCGCGCTTCGCTGGCGATAATGGTGAAGGAGAAGACGGCGGCCCTAGAGCACGCGAAGAAGGCGACGGCGACGGGGCAAGCGAAGGGGAGACCGTCCAGTCGGGGCGGATCTTCATCAAGGTCCCACCTGCCGAAGGGTTGGGTCCAAGGGGATTGGATCCGCTCGACCATCACTGAGAAAGATCTCAACGACCTGGCCAATGAGGGACTGATCCCCCACGGGTCAGTGAGGCTCCCGGGGACCGAGTGTCAACCGCAGCCGCAGGAGGGTGAGTGCGTTCTCTTAGCCACTCACGTAGATCGTGGTTTTTCTCTGCCGCCGAGTGTTTTCTTCCGAGGGTTTCTGAATTTCTTTGGGGCGCAACTCCACCATTTCAATCCCAATTCCATCGCCTATCTTGCTGCCTTTGTGTCCATGTGCGAGAACTTCCTGGGTTGTCGACCGCACTGGGGTCTCTTCAAACACATATTCACCTGTCGCTCACAGACGGTGAAAAAGGCGAATCCGGACGATGAGAGGACCAAGGTTATTCAGATGTGCAGGGGTCTTGGGATTCAGTTGAGGAATAAGAGCACTTTCCCGGCCATGACCCTTCCTGAGTCGGTCAGAGGGTGGCAGTCGACTTGGTTCTACTGCCAAGACGAGTCGATGCCGGGGCAGTCGACTGGTCTCCCTCCATTCTCCATGGACCGAGTGGACAAACCGTCTTCTCTGAAGGTGCTCCCTGAGGAGAAAGCCGAGGTAAAAATATTGATGGAGCGCGTGGTCCAACTCGTTCGGGACGGAGTGATGGGCATGGTTCTTCTGGAAGTCTCCTTTGGCGGCGCATCCAACCTCTTCAGTACCGAGGCCACCCGATGTGGCTATACTGCGGTACCGAAGACACCACTCGGGTCCATCCAAAAGCAGTCGACGACGCCACGCTGGAGAGGTGGGTGGCCGCCATCACAGGGAACAAGGACAACCCTCGAGGGGCCAGGAGGATCCCGCCACTCGACTGTACTTATACGCCGGACACGGTATGGTCACTTATCTCCGATTGTAATCTTGCTTTATCCATTCTGCTTTGCCGCGAATTGGTCAATTGATCTTTGTTTTGCTTTGTTGTCTGACAGGCCACCACTGAATTATAGTCGATGCCCAATGGAGCGCAGACGCCGACTGAGGAGGAGGAAGGAAGCGGGGGCGAAAGCCCGTAGGAGTGGGATTCAGATGCTGACGACGACGACGAGGGCGACGACTCTGGTGAGGAGGAAGAAGAGGAGGGGGAGGAGGAAGTTGTACCTCCCCGCTCGGAAAGACGCTCGAAGCTTGCCCATGATCCCGCGACTGAGCGTGGTAAGGGGGTCGCGACCGCTACCCAGTCGACCAAGCGCCTTCGGACTACTTCTCCGGCGCCGACTGAGAAGGCTTCGAAGCAATCTCGAGTGGCACCGTCGAAACCTGCAAAGGTCTTTCCGAAGATGAAGATGGTGATCCCCACTATCTCAGGGTAATGGTAGTCTTGAGTTTTCCCCGTTTCATGAATTTGTTCTTGGTCGACTTATGAGCCAATCGACTGACTTTTGGAACTGCAGCGCTGCTACTTCCGATACTTCGGCGAGGGCTGAAGACCACGAGATGGAGGATGCTGCTACCTCGAAACCTGGTATGACTCTTGTGATGCCGTTTTCAGTCGACTGGCTTATTGTCTCTAATTTCGATTCTTTCTGCAGTTTCATCTAACATTGTTATTGACCTTCCTGACGACGACGATGAAGAACCACCACGGCAGAGGAGAAGCAAGAAAATGTCTGCCGGCAAGGCGACTCAGGATGTGCCGGCACCCCAGACGTTGGTCGTGGAGGGAGACAATGTCACTCGACCCACTGTAACCTTTGCGGTGCCGTTGACGAGTGCTCGCCCTTCGTCGTCGAGTGCTGCTCAACCCTCGATTTTCTCCACCTACCCCATTCTAGAAGACCAAGCTAGTGCTGCCAGAGAAGCAATACGCCAAGCGGGGGTCATGATGGAGCAAGTGAAGGCAATACGAGAAGCCAGCCAGGCAGCTTATGACGCCAGTTCGGCTCTTCAGAGTAATGTTCAGGTCAGTCGGTCACTGCCTGTTCTGTTAGGATATGATAACTGTAAACTCTTCTTTCTGCAATTCTTAGAGTTTGTCCCACACCCACTGGGTGTGTCGATTGAAATCCTGGATTAGTGGGGGCACGCTGAGTGCACCCACTGGGTGTAGTCCCCAAGGCTATGGTCGAATGTTTGCATTCGGCCGTAGTCTTAGAAACACTATGATTTTTCCTTACTCACTCGGAAGTGAATTGTCTTTGACATCTGTCGATTGGTTCTTCGTAGAAATCATGTGACCTTGCGGCTCGTTATACTGAGTTGGAGAACAAACACATTCAGCTCAAGCTCGATCTGAAACTGGCCCAAGAGAACTTGACGAAGGCGAAGGAGGAAGCTAAAGGTATGCTTGGTGAGGCCTTTGACGACTGCCTTTGCCTCTCACTTGTTTCCGAATCTAATCTCACTGTAACTTTGCAGACAAAGTGAGGGATGCCTTGAAGAAGCAAGAGCTTGACTTGGCTGAGATGCAAAAAACTGCTTTAAAGAAGACCAGGCTTGCGGATGAGAAGCTGGCTTCAGTGACCAAGCTTGAAGAAGAAAACACTAATCTAAAAGCTGCTCTTGATGCTGCCAACCAGGAGGTCAGTCGACTGAAAAGTGACAAGACCACCCTGAATGACAAGGCCAGTGAGTTGAAGAGAAAGAAGAACGATCTAGAGGCTTATCTGGGTGGACTCGCCAAGAAGTTGTTCCTCATGCTTGAAGGTAATCCTTTGTATCAAACAAATATTTTAATTGTAACCTCCGACTGTTTGTTTTGACTCGGTGGTTGTGCTTGCAGAATTTTGTCAGAACTTTGAAGAGGAGACTGGTCGACTGGAAGTAAACTTGGACCCCATCAACTCTCCTGTGAAAGATGAAGTCGCCATGAACGTGCTCCGGCTTGAATCTCGTGTTGCTGCTGTCATCGATTATCTCGCAAGGCTGAAGGTCGCAACTTCTCGCATCGACACAACACTCTGGCCAAGAGAGACACTCTAGAACGACCTCGAGTCTCTGATGACTCGACTGAACGAGGTCCCAAGTCGAGTGCAGGAGTGGAAGAAGTCTTCGGCCAGGTGCGGTGCGGATGTTGCTCTGTCTCTGGTCCGCGTTCACTGCAAGGATGCACGAGAGGACAAGCTGGTGGCTCTCAGGGTGGCTAACACCAAGAAGCACGACTTCAGATCTTTCATGGAGAGCTTCATTGCCGCTGCCACTCGGATTGCAGATGGAATTGATCTGGACGAGTTTGTGGCACCTTCCAGCCCTCCACAGGAGGGGTAAAAAACTTCTGAGCTTGATACTTTAAATTTGCCTCAGTATGCCGAGTGAGTTATGTAACCGACAAACCTTAACAGGCCTAGCGCCCGAGCACTTTCGGTTCCATTAGGTGTTATCCGAACTTGGATTCGTCGTTGAATATGTTTGCATTTGGTTTGAGGTGTCTTTTGCAGGTTAAAGCGAAGCGCTTATTGCAATCGACTTGTTCCCCAATACACTTAGGCGAGCACTGGGCTGCAGCTAAGCCCCCGAGTGAGAGGTTTGCTCTCCACTCGGTAGGATTTTTAGATACTTAGGCGAGCACTGGGCTACAGCTAAGCCACCGAGTGGGAGGTTTGCTCTCCACTCGGTAGGATTTTCACATACTTAGGCGAGCACTGGGCTGCAGCTAAGCCCCCGAGTGGGAGGTTTGCTCTCCACTCGGTAGGATTTCAGATACTTAGGCGAGCACTGGGCTGCAACTAAGCCCCCGAGTGGGAGGTCTGCTCTCCACTCGGTAGGATTTCAGATACTTAGGCGAGCACTGGGCTGCAACTAAGTCCCCGAGTGGGAGGTTTGCTCTCCACTCGGTAGGATTTTCACATACTTAGGCGAGCACTGGGCTGCAGCTAAGCCCCCGAGTGGGAGGTTTGCTCTCCACTCGGTAGGATTTCAGATACTTAGGCGAGCACTGGGCTGCAGCTAAGCCCCCGAGTGGGAGGTCTGCTCTCCACTCGGTAGGATTTCAGATACTTAGGCGAGCACTGGGCTGCAGCTAAGCCCCTGAGTGGGAGGTTTGCTCTCCACTCGGTAGGATTTTCACATACTTAGGCGAGCACTGGGCTGCAGCTAAGCCCCCGAGTGGGAGGTTTGCTCTCCACTCGGTAGGATTTCAGATACTTAGGCGAGCACTGGGCTACAGCTAAGCCCCCGAGTGGGAGGTTTGCTCTCCACTCGGTAGGATTTTGAATTGGTGGCGCAGCTCGGAAGGAGAGGGTAGCAGTCGACCTGCACCTCGTCCTCCTTGCAGAGCGCATGTTGTACTTGTGGCGTAGCTCGGAAGGAGAGGGTAGCAGTCGACCTGCACCTCGTCCTCCTTGCGAAGCGCACGTTGTATTTGTACTTAGGCGAGCGCAATGCTGCAGCTAAGCCTCCGAGTGGAAGGCTGGCTTACCACTCGACATGATTTTGTTTATCTTAGGCGAGTACTTGGACTGTAGCTCAGCCTCCGAGTGGAAGGCTGGCTTACCACTCGGTAGGATTTTATTTATCTTAGGCGAGTACTTGGACTGCAGCTAAGCCTCCGAGTGGAAGGCTGGCTTACCACTCGGTAGGATTTTATTTATCTTAGGCGAGTACTTGGACTGCAGCTAAGCCTCCGAGTGGAAGGCTGGCTTACCACTCGGTAGGATTTTATTTATCTTAGGCGAGTACTTGGACTGCAGCTAAGCCTCCGAGTGGAAGGCTGGCTTACCACTCGGTAGGATTTTATTTATCTTAGGCGAAACAGATTTCGCAGCTAAGCCTTCGTGTGAGAGACTGGCTCACCACTCGGTTAGGATTTTTTTTTTACAGACTTGGGCGAATCGGATTCGCAGCCAAGCCACCCACTGGAGGATTGTTTTGAGTGGACAAAAGAAATAACGATTACAGGGAAGATTATAAAGCTCTTGTCTTTAATAAATAAACTACAGAAGTACTTTTATTACAACTCGTCTGAGTGAATACTTAGGTGTAAAAGGGGCGGAGAAGCTCCGCGTTCCAAGCTCGGGGCTCGTTGATCTGATGCTCGACATTGTAAAGACGGTATGCTCCATTGTGGAGAACCTTGGTGACGATGAAGGGACCTTCCCAAGAAGGAGCAAGCTTGTGTGGTTTCTGCTTATCCACTCGGAGAACTAGATCTCCTTCCTGGAAGGCTCGACTCTTCACGTTTTTGGCGTGGAAGCGACGCAAGTCTTGTTGGTAAATGGTTGATCTGATCAGAGCCATCTCCCTCTCTTCCTCTAAAAGGTCGACTGCATCCTGCCGCGCTTGTTCTGCTTCGGCTTCAGTGTAGAGCTCGACCCGGGGAGCATTATGGAGAAGGTCACTCGGCAAGACTGCTTCAGCTCCGTAGACCAAGAAGAATGGAGTTCTCCCAGTCGACCGGTTGGGCGTGGTCCTTAACCCCCAAAGCACTGAGGGAAGTTCGTCGACCCATGCACCAGCCGCATGCTTAAGATCACACATCAAACGGGGTTTCAACCCTTTGAGAATCAAACCGTTGGCTCGTTCTGCTTGTCCATTCGACTGTGGGTGAGCGACTGAAGAGTAGTCGACTCGCGTGCCTTGAGATGTGCAGAAAGCTCTGAACTCTTCGGAGTCGAAGTTTGACCCGTTGTCAGTGATGATGCTGTGCGGGACCCCATATCTGAATATCAATTCTCTGATGAAGCTGATAGCAGTACCGGCATCGAGGTTCTTGATGGGTTTAGCTTCGATCCACTTAGTGAACTTGTCGACTGCTACCAACACATGGGTAAAACCGCTTCTGCCTGTTCTCAAAGGACCGACCATATCCAAACCCCACACTGCAAAGGGCCAGACGAGTGGTATAGTCTTCAAAGCTGACGCGGGCTTGTGTGACATATTGGAGTAAAACTGGCATCCCTCGCACTTGTCGACTATCTCCTTTGCCATTTCATTTGCTCTTGGCCAGTAAACCAGCTCGTTATGCTTTGGCCACGATGGTCCGAGAGGACGCATGATGGCCACAGGTTCCCGAGTGGATGTCATCAAGGATTATTCGACCTTCCTCCGGCGTTATGCATTTCTGACCAACTCCAGTCGCACTTTCTCTGTACAACTGTCCCTTTATCACGGTAAAGGCTTTAGATCGGCCGACGATCTGTCGAGCCTCTTCTTCGTCCTCCGGGAGCTCTTTCCTCAAGATATATGCGATATATGGTACTGTCCAATCTGGAGTGATCACTAGAACTTCCATGATCAGGTCGACCACTGCTGGGACTTCAACCTCAGTTGGGTCTGCGACACTCTTAGGTTGCGGGGCTTCATCAGTAAAAGGATCTTCTACGACTGACGGAGTGTGGATATGCTCCAAAAACACATCACTGGGGATGGCTTCTCTCTTGGATCCTATCTTTGCCAGATCGTCAGCTGCTTGATTTTTCAGTCGGGGTATGTGGTGGAGTTCTAACCCTTCAAACTTCTTTTCGAGCTTCCTCACTGCATTGCAGTATCCCGTCATGGCTGGGCTTCTAACGTCCCACTCCTTCATCACTTGATTGACCACCAAATCTGAATCGCCATAGACCATAAGGCGACGGACACCGAGTGAAATGGCCATGCGTAATCCATACAAGAGTGCTTCATATTCTGCTTCATTGTTGGAGGAATCAAAGTGGATCTGGAGCACATATCTGAGCTTGTCTCCTCGGGGGGAAACCAAAACAACCCCAGCACCAGAACCATTTAACATCTTAGAGCCATCAAAGAACATGGTCCAATGCTCCGAGTGGACTTGAGTCGGCTGTTGTTGCTCAATCCACTCGGCAAGGAAATCTGCTATAGCCTGGGACTTAATTGCTTTCTTTGCCTCGAATTCGATATCAAGGGGAAGGAGTTCAATCGCCTATTTATCCACTCGACCAGTTGCATCTCTGTTGTGCAGAATTTCTGACAATGGTGCGTCACTGACGACTGTAATGTCATGATCAGAGAAATAATGAGCAACCTTCTTCATGGTCATGTAGATCCCATATACGAGCTTCTGATAATGAGGATATCTTTGCTTCGATGGGGTCAAAACTTCAGAAAGATAATACACTGGGCGCTGAACTTTGAAGGCTTTCCCTTCTTCTTCCCGCTCGACTGTAAGTACTGTACCGACGACTTGTCCTGTGGCTGCAATATAAAGCAACAGAGGCTCTTTGCTGATTGGAGCAGCAAGCACCGGCTGGGTGGAGAGCAGAGTTTTTAACTCGGCAAACGCTGCATCAGCTTCTGGAGTCCACTCGAACTTGTCTGCCTTCTTCATCAGTCGGTAAAGGGGCAACGCCATTTCACCGAGGCGAGAGATGAATCGACTTAACGCAGCCAAGCATCCAGTAAGCTTCTGGACGTCTTGCACACGCACAGGGCGTTTCATTCGGAGTATGGTGCCAACCTTTTCTGGGTTAGCATCGATTCCTCGTTCGGAAACGAGAAAACCGAGTAACTTTCCGCCAGGTACTCCGAATGTGCACTTTGATGGATTGAGCTTGATATCATACCTCCTGAGATTGGCAAATGTTTCAGCTAAGTCAGTCAACAGGTCGGAACCCTTTTGTGACTTGAGCACGATATCATCCATGTACGCTTCCACATTCCGACTGATTTGAGTGAGCAAGCACTTTTGAATCATTCTCAAGAACGTGGCTCCGACATTCTTGAGGCCAAATGGCATGGTGATATAGCAGAAGCACCCGAATGGAGTGATGAAAGCTGTTTTGATTTCCTCGGGCCCATACAGACGGATCTGATGATACCCGGAATAAGCGTCTAGAAAAGACAATCTCTCGCACCCTGCGGTCGAGTCGACAATTTGGTCGATGCGAGGGAGAGGAAAATGATCTTTCGGGCAGGCCCGATTGATATGTTTGAAATCAATGCACATACGAAGTGAATTGTCCTTCTTGGGAACCATGACGACATTGGCGAGCCACTCGGAGTGGTATATCTCTCGGATGAACTCTGCTGCAAGGAGTCGAGCCACCTCCTCGCCAATGCCTTTTTTCTTCTGAACGGCGGACCGTCAAAGATGTTCTTTAACAGGTTTTGCTTTTGAATCGACTCTAAGGCGATGCTCAGCCAGCTCCCTGGGAACACCCGGCATGTCAGGTGGCTTCCATGCGAAGATGTCCCAGTTCTCACGGAGGAACTGGATGAGCGCTTCTTCCTATTTAGAGTCGAGTGTTGTGGAAATATGGGTCAGAGCTGCATTGGGGTCAGTCGGGTGGATATGAACTGGCTTCGTCTCACCGGACGACTGAAATGTTGACTCTGTGGCGGGCTTCTTGGCCCGCAGCAAATCACTCGGATCTGCATTCTTCTTGTATTCCTCCAGCTCTACCACTGTTATCTGGTCATCCGCAATCTTTGAGCCTTTCTGGAAACACTCTTCCGCTTTCTTCCGGTTACCAGTGATGGTGATCACGCCTTTGGGGCCAGGCATCTTTAACTTGAGGTACACATAACATGGTCGAGCCATGAAGCGGGCGTAGGCTGGTCTTCCCAAAATAGCGTGGTAGGCGCTCCGGAAATCCACGACTTCAAATGTCAGCTTCTCTTTGCGGAAATGCTTCGAGTCGCCGAACACTACATCTAGAGCTATTTGGCCGAGTAACTCAGCCTTCTTTCCTGGGATGACTCCGTGAAAACTCATGTTGCTGGAACTTAGCCTGGACATCGGAATGCCCATTCCCTTGAGCGTCTCTGCATATAGTATATTCAACCCGCTACCGCCGTCCATCAATACCTTCGTCAGTCGAGTGCCTTCGACGACCGGGTCGACCACCAGCGCTTGCCTCCAAGGGGTGGCAATGTGAGTAGGATGGTCAGACTGGTCGAAAGTAATGGGAGTTTGCGACCATCTCAGATAGTTTGGTGTCGCCGGGGCGACCATATTGACCTCACGGTTGATCACTTTCAGTCGACTTTTGCTCTCTACATCAGCAAAAATCATCAGAGTGGAGTTGACATGAGGGTACTCTCCATCACTGTCCTCCTTGTCCTCAGCCTTTTCCGACTCCTTCTCTTTGCCTTTCGGCTGTTTCCCTTGAAACTGCTGGATTAAGAGCCGGCACTGGCGAGTGGTATGCTTTGGGTAGATGAAGTTACCCTCTTCGTCTTTCTTCATGTGGATATGACACGGCAGATCGATCACGTCATTACCTTCCTTATCTTTTACCTTCTTGGGGTTCCAAGATCCTTTGGGCTTCCCTTTGAATTTGCCCTGAGTCACGGCCAGAGCCTCTCCAGGAGCAGCTGGCTCGGCCTTCCGCTTTTGCTTCCGACTGGAGTTTCCTTTATCCGACTGACTCGGCTTGTACTTGCCACTCCGGAGTCGGTCCTCTTCTTCGCCGTTGGCATACTTGGTGGCTATTTCCATCATCCGACTCAGGGTCATATCTCCAGTTCGACCAAACTTCAGGCTCAACTCTCTGTTCTTGACGCCATCCTTGAAGGCGCAGACCGCTTGATGATCCGACACATTCTCTATAGTATGATGCAAAGTGATCCATCTCTGGATGTAATCCCTCAGTGTTTCACTCGACTTTTGTACACAAACTTGCAGCTCAGTCAATCCGGCAGGTCACTTGCAAGTTCCCTCAAATGTCCTGACGAACACTCGAGAAAGATCTTCCCAGGTGTAAATGCTGCTAGGAGCTAACTGATTCAACCACGCCCTGGCCGAACCCTCTAGTATAAGCGGCAAATGTTTCATGGCCACCTCATCATTACCGCCACCAATCTGAACAGCCACTCGATAGTCTTCGAGCCAAGTTTCAGGCTTAGACTCTCCGGCGAACTTACTCACCCCAGTCGCCAACCTGAAGTTGGAGGGTATCACTGCGGCTCTGTTCGCTCTGCTAAAACATTCTGGACCTGAAACGTGGACTCGGCTGCTTGTTGGCACATCTCTGTCATGACCACCTCTATGAGCTCTGTTCCGGTCGACCAAACCTTGCACGATGATGGATCTCGCGTCAAATCTTGGCTCTCTGGGGTCGACTGGAGCTCTCCGCCCAACACTGAGCTAGCATCTGTCATCTTGCTGCCGATGGGCGTTAGACCCACTTCTCGGAGGAGGAGTGGGCACTCGACGCCTGTCATCACGATCAAATCGATCATCATAGTGGTCCCGCCGGCCTTCACGTCCCACGCGGCTCGGAGGCGACCTTGGACTGTGAGCCGACTGAACAGTATTCGCAGCGACGGATCGACTGTGAATCCTGTTGCGCGACTGTGACACGGCTGAATTCTGATCTCCTGCCGCCCGGAGCAAATCTCTGATCTGCATCAAGCCTCTTCCAGCCTCTGACTGAGAGGGCTGAATTGACTCTGCTATGCAGGCTGCAGCTGCCAAATTCTGAATTGGGGTTCGATATACCTGAGTCGGTTGCGGAAAGAGCTGACGTCGGTTGGAGTTGGTCACTCGTTGACACGCACGCTCGTCGAGTGCTTGCTGGAGGTTCTCCAGTCGAGTGCGTTCAGCCAGGTTGGCTAAACGCGCCTCTTCCAGGGCACGGGCCTTAGGAGTTTCTCCTGCAATGGGAGTATGCAGGGCATCCATGTTCCGGCGGCGAAGTTCTTCCCTCTGCTGGGAAGTGAGCGGCTCGGGCTGATACTCTTCATGGGCTTGAGCGGGGTCGTCCCCGTCGTCCATCCCGTCTTCGCGGGGGAAACCGGGAGGACTGCGAGGCCCGTTGACCATCAGGACCTCCACCGCTGGATCACTGCTATCGCACTCGGATGCAGTCTCTACGGAGCCAGTCGAACAGGTCGTAGAGAGATTCATCGGGCTCAATTGCCGCGACTTGGGTGGTGGCCGATTGGCGAGCCACTGCGTGTCTCGCCCATCGCTGGAGCCTTGACCGACCGGAGCGCTTGCGCTGGCGGGAGACAGGGAGGGAGGACGGCGCAGGAGTCGACCGGTATGGGGTCGACGGCTACCGCAGCAGGACGCCGCGGACACACGCCCGAAAGTGCGTCGCTCCGCGGACGGGGAGCGCGTCGATGTCAAGTGGTGCCTCCTGGAGCCAAGCGGAGTCGTCGGCGATGAAAGCGAGTGCACCGAGACGGATCTCACGGCCCTCGACCAGAGCTCCACCGGAAACCATGATGAAGGCGATCGGACAAACTGCAACTTCTCCAAAAAAGTCGCTAAGACACCTGCCCCACGGTGGGCGCCAACTGTCGTGGTTCTAAGCCTGACAGCAGAATGGGCGGTAGGTATGGAGAGGCAAGATCCTAGCTATGGAGTAGTTGTACACACGAGTGTTTAATGAGTTCAGGCCCTTCTCTGAGGAAGTAATAGCCCTACGTCTCGGAGCCCGGAGGCGGTAGACTGGTTTGTGTGTTTGAGGATTACAGGGGTGCCAACCCTTCTACCAGTGGAGGGGGGTGGCTTATATAAAGGAGGCTAGGACCCCAGCCAACCCACATAGCAGAGGATTAAAGTACATTAAGGCCGGGCGTTACTGATAACGCCCTACTTAAAGTGTCATCATGACCATTAAGACTACTTAATTACAGACCGTTTGGATACAGAGTGGATCCTGAACTCCTGATGGTCGAGTGAGTCTTCATGGTCGAGTGTCTTCTAACCGGTCGAGCAGTGTCTCTCTTGGTCGAGTGGAGCCTCTCCTGGTCGATTGGAAGGTAGCTTCGTCTAATGATGTCCTTGGGCATGGTATCCTAGATAGGTCTATGACCCTACCCTAGGTACATAACATCATCATTGATCTCTGATCTTCTCAAACCGGCCGGTGAATTCTGGTGTCTCTTCTTTGTCGACAAACATTTTCAGCTCATTCTTCCACCTCCTGAATAGTTCTGCCATCTTCTTAAGAGCATGAGACTTGATCAATTGCTCTTTAACTGGCTTCTCTGGATCCTCCTCTGGCGGTAGGGTGAAATTTATCTTAAGCGTTGTCCAAAGATCTTCTTTCTGCATGTCGGAGACATAAGATGTCGGCACCTCAGGGTCTTCCTTCTTTGGCTTTAACCATTGCTGGATACTGATCGGGATCTTGTCCCTAACAAGAACCCCGCACTGAGCACGAAATTGATCCCTTGTTCGGATGGGTTCGATCGGCTTGCCATCGCGTGCGATTGTTGTGATCTCAAACCTATCATCCGAGCGCAACTTTTTCTCCGGGCCTCGTTTCTTTACCGAAGTTGAGCTCGATCCGGAGGGCTAGAGAAAAAAGAAGAAAGATGAGAGTTAATTAATATGTGTACATATGAAAACAATAAATGCATCAATTAACTAGTCAGCACGGGCTTAATTAATATATATATACCTGGTCGGACTCGGTTCGGTCACCGGAGCCGTCATCACGGTCTCCCTCTTGAACATAGCCCTCTTCTTGTGCCGGCATTAATGGGTCACCAGAGCCATCATGAACATAGCCCTCTTCTACACCCGGTCCTTCCTGACCATCGGTGTCGTTGAGAAACGAGCAACGACATCACTTCCTTGTGCGATTATCTCCCCCAACATCACTTCTGTTGCTTCGTCTCGGGAGTGCTCCATAGTTTCTGCAAATATTTACAACATGCCAATTATTATTCAAACATGGTACAGATGGATATATATTAGTGGCAAACGTAGAACTAGCTAGCTAATCACAATAAGGAATCATGTTAGTGGCCTCGACGCTGCTTCTCTAGGGTTTGGGGTGGCCTAGACAACGCTTCAAGGGTTTGGGGTGGCCTCGACACAACGCCTCAAGGGTTTGGGGTGGCCTCGACGACAACGCTCTTTTAACTTGGTAAATTTGGGTGGCCTCGAGAGAGTTTGTCAGGTAGGGGCGTGGCGGGAGGGGGTAGGAGACCAACATCATTTTTCCTCTAGGGTTTGGGTGTCCTCGAGAGTTTTGGTCGAGCGAGAGGGCCGAGGGGGGTGCTCCCGTCGTATAAGTTATCACGATCGAGAGTGGGTATATATATCGACCGCCCCTCATATCGAAGTTATCCGGGAGGGGGTTATATCGACAACGACGCGACATACATATACATGGGAAAATGATGTTATCGGGGAGGGGGTATATCGATACCCCCCCCCCTCGTGTTGAAGTTCTTGGGAGGGGGTATATCGACAATGACATACCCGATAAAAAATAAGAAGACAAAAGAAGAAATAAAAAGAGGAGAAGAAGAAAGGAATAGAAGAGAAGCAATTGAAGAAAAAAAAGAAAAAAAGGAGAAGAAGAAAGGAATAGAGGAGAAAGAAGAAAAAAATAGAGAAGAAAGGAATAGAGGAGAAAGAAGAAAAAAATAGAAATTTCTATTTTTTTCTTCTTTCTCCTCTATTCCTTTCTTCTTCTCCTCTTCTTTTTCTTCCTTTTTCCTCTTCTTATTTATTTTTCCTCTTCTTCCTCTCCTCTTCTTCTCCTTTCTTCCTCTTCTTATTTTCCTTTTTCTCCTCTCATTCTTTTTCTTTTTCTTCCTTTCCTAGCTAGATATTTAAAAAAATTCTAAAAATTAAACTAACCTAAAATGTACTAAATCTAACTTTTGCATATATGAACATATATACACAATGAACATACAAACATATATACATTTTTATAAAAAAGCAAAAACATCATATTCTATAAAAACTCATATACATATAATCCAGAAAAAAACATCATATTCTATAAAAAAATCATCATATATATGAACAAAAACAATTATCACATATATTAAAAAAACAGGGGAGGGCGCCGCCGGACCAAGGTGAGGAGGGGCAGGGGCACGGGGTCGGGGCAGGGCGGCAAGCGGCGGCGGCGACAGTGTCAGGGCAGGGCCGGGGCGGCGCGCGTTGGGCAGGGCGTCGAGCGGCAACGACGACGGCATCGGGGCAGGGCGGCAAGCGTCGACGGCGTCGGGCGAGGGCGCGGGCGACGGCGTCGGGGCAGGGCTGCGAGCGGCGACAGTGTCGGGCGAGGGCGCGGGCGACGACGTCGGGGTAGGGCTCAGCGGCGACGGCGTCGGCGAGGGCGCGGGCGACGGTGTCGGGGCAGGGCTCGGTGGCGACGGCGATGAGGAGCAGCGTGGGGGCGTCGGGGAGGAGAAGAAGTGATTTTTGCAGAAACTGCTAAGTGTTTCTTATATACCCAAGGCATTGGTACCGGTTCGTGGCACCAACCAGTACCAATGGCCCCCTTAGTCCCGGTTGGTGCCACCAACCGGGACTAAAGGGTGGGCATTGGTACCAGTTGGTGCCACGAACCAGTACGAATGCATCCCCTTTAGTCTCGGTTGATGCCACCAACCGGGACCAACGGCCCGTGTGCTGCCCGCGTCGCGACCAAAGTTTAGTCCCACCTCGCTAGTTGAGAGGGGCGCACAGTGGTTTATAAGCCCCACTGCCGCACCCTCTCGAGCTCCTCTCCACTACAGGCTTACGGACCTACTTGCTACTGATTTGCCTGATGGGCCTTCTGGGCCTACTACGGGCCTGAATCCTGGCCCATGGATGGGTTTCTAGTCGTATTCAGGCCGTGGTGGCCTAGTTGGTGGCAAATTTTTTATTTTTTCCCAGTTTGTTTTGTTTTCTTTTTTGCTTTATTTATTTTGTTTTGTTTCTACTTACAACAAAATAATTATTTATTTTATTTTATTTTATTTATAATTACTTATTTATTTTATTTTATGATAATTCTTTTTGCTATTAAAGTTTCTAACAAAAAAAGTTCTTTATGAATATTCTTTTTGCTTTTAATGATTTTGAACAAAAAATACTTTGATAATTTTAGTTGCATCAATTTTATATAATTTTAGTTTCAATAATACTAGAAGTTTCTTATAATCTTTTGAACAGAAAATACTTTGATAATTTTAGTTTCATAAATTTTATTTATGTTATTAAAGTTTTTTTTATTTCTACTTATAACAAAATACTTATTTATTTTATTTTATTTTGTTTATAATTACTTATTTATTTTATTTTATGATAATTCTTTTTGCTATTAAAGTTTCTAACAAAAAAAGTTCTTTATGAATATTCTTTTTGCTTTTAATGATTTTGAACAGAAAATACTTTGATAATTTTAGTTGCATCAATTTTATATAATTTTAGTTTCAATAATACTAGAAGTTGCTTATAATGTTTTGAACAAAAAATACTTTGATAATTTTAGTTTCGTAAATTTTATTTATGTTATTAAAGTTTTTTTGTTTCTACTTATCTATTTTTTTAAAGTTTTTATCATTTTGTTTAAAATTACTTATTTATTTTATTTTATTTTGTTTTTGACTTCATTTGTTATTTTTCATGCATTTACTGATTATTTTGGGCTGTAAGACCATCAAATTGAAAAGCATTTGAAATGAACTCTGAAAAGGTTCCAAGTTGGCATGGTATCTTCATTTTACCCACATAGCATGTGCAAGAAAGTAGAGAGGCTTACGGCAAAAACTGGATGCACTTCGTGTACAAAACAGACAATCTCCTTCGAAGTATCAGGGTTTCATACAGAAACTCGTCTATTACAAAGGGATTTCATTTTTTTGAACTTATTTGAACCCCCTTATTTTTATGTGTTCAAAATGCATCATTCAAAGCCACATCATCAATTTACAACCCTTTCTGACTTCATTTGTTATTTTTCATGCATTTACTGATTATTTTGAGCTATAAGACCATGAAGTTGAAAAGCATTTGAAATGAACTCTGAAATCAAAGTACATACATAGTTCTCCAGAGCATTAAAACCAAAGTACATACATAGTTCTCATTGAACAACATATAGCTCTCCAGAGCATCTTATTAAACCATACATTGGAATTATGTAAAACATTTCAATGCAAAACAAATGCGATCATAACCGTAACCAAGGTAACAACTGATCCAACTGCATAATGATACCAAGCCTCGGTATGAATGGCATATTTTGTAATCTTTTTAAGCTTCAACCGCATTGCATCCATCTTGATCTTGTGATCATCGACGACATCCGCAACATGCAACTCCAATATCATCTTCTCCTCCTCAATTTTTCTTATTTTTCCCTTCAAGTAATTGTTTTCTTCTTCAACTAAATTTAACCTCTCGACAATAGGGTCGGTTGGAATTTCCGGTTCAACAACCTCCTAGATAAATAAAATCTATGTCACATTGGTCGGCATAATTGTCATAAACAATAAATGAACCAAATAATTATGAAAAGATAATATATACCACATCTGAAACATAGACAGGACGAGGGCCGACGGGGGCGGATACCAAACCATCGCACTATATAATAATAAGGAATAATAAAAGTAAGAAAATTAGACAAGTATCTATCTGAAGTCAGAATTTTTTTCTTTCAGAAAGAAGATAAGAACAAGAGGCTCACCACGGTGGTGCTGGTGACGAGATCGGCGCGGGCGATCGACGACGGCGAAGACGGGGCCAGGACGGGGCGTGACGGACCACTAAATCTAGACAAATCTCGTTAAAAATGGAGCTCGGAGGTCGAGTTTCGAGAGGAGAAAGCTTAACTAGTGTGGCTCGGGCATTTCATCGAACACCTCATGTGCATAGGAGGTGAACTAGAGCACCCAAATGCCCTCCCCTCACCGGCTTGACAAAACAGAGCACTGTGGAGTGCTCTGCCGCGGCGGTGGGGTATATAAAGGCAAGTTATTGGTCCCAGTTCGTGGCATGAACCAGTACTAAAGCCACCCCTTCTGTCCCGGTTCAAGCCACGAACTGGGACCAATGGTTGCGGGCCAGCAGCGAGGACCATTGGTCCCGGTTCGTGGCTCGAACCGGGACAAATGGGTCCACACGAACCAGGACCAATGCCCACGAGGCCCCGGCCGGCCCCCTGGGCTCACGAACTGGGTCTAATACCACCCATTGGTCCCGGTTCTTGAAGAACCGGGACTAATGGGCTGGCCAGGGCCGAATGGTAGCCCTGTTTTCTAATAGTGCACCGTCCTCTCGGCCACCATCACCTCAATCCTCTCGGCCGCCGACACCACCACCACCATCCTCTTGGCCGCCGCCGCCACCAACACCACTCCCTCGGCCACCACCACCATTTCGAAGAGAGGATTTTGCTTGGGTCAAGATCTCCTCACGAGTGAGCTCTCAATACTTTCTTGCGTTTTCATCCATTGTGTTTGGATTCATGAACATGATAGCACGTCTTTGGCCTTCTTGGCATCACAGATCCCCTCCTCCTCAAGTGCAAGTCTATGCTCCTCCGCCTTCAACTTCCTTTCTTCGGCAACCAACTTGGCCTTCCTTTCTCATCCTCCAACAATTTGAGCTCATTCCACCTAGCCATCTTATCTTCTTTGCGTTCGGCCACCAACAACTTCTTGGCCTCAATCATGGCCACAAGTTGTCCTCCTCAACCTCGCCGGCCACCGTTTGAATGCATTCCTCTTTTTTTGCAACTTTTTCCCATCCGGTCTATTGTTGGCCTCTTCATCAACCTTGTCATCCTCCTCAACGGATATGCTCAACCTTGATCTCTTTGGAGTGGTCTCCGTGATTCTTTGGATCCACTTCTCGTTCTTGAATAGCTCTTTTGTAGCAATGATGCAACGTGAAGGGCTTGTGGCCGAACCTTGTGTTCCTATGCTTAAATAGTTCTTGGATGTAGGGGCCATATTTCACCACTTGCACACCGCTCGGTGGTGCAAGATTCACTTGGTTGATGTAACCAGACAATCGGTTACAATGGTCGTGAATGGTGCTCCAATGATGCCCAAGATATCCTTGCGTACGGCTTGATCTCACCTCCACGGAGTTGTTGTAGTATTTCGTAGTTCTCTCCCAAAACATATTCTTTGTTTGATTCGTTCCAATCGTTGCATCCAAATAGATCACACACCAAGCATCGCAAAGAGAAATATCTTCTTTTGTATTGTAGTTGGCGGTGTGTGACCTTGACAACCGCATGCTTGCTTCGGTCACCTCCACAACTTCCTCCTCTTCCTCAGTCACCTCCTCTTCTTCGGTTGCTTCCGAATTATTCCAAATAGAGTCATAATTGAGCTCATCAAGCCCCATCGGTGTCGAGGACTCCAAAGATGCTAAAAATCCGTACGTGTTCATGTCAGCACTACGACAACAAAACAAGCAAAATACATCACGATCGGCTACCAACAACAATCACCGACCGGCCAAAATGTTGAATTTTTTTACCTTGTAGGCCTTTCGCCGAACACTTGGCAGCCGCGACCTTTCTTGCTGGCTGCCACCACCGGACACGTCGGAGTAGTGCCGGTAGGTGTCTCCAGAGATGATGCACGAGGCACTGGCCGTGGGCTGGACACCGTTGGCCTTTTTCTTCTTCCTCTCAGACTCCATGATGAGGGCCGATGTCACAGCCGTCGACTTTCTTGCTTGTTTCGCTGTGGCGAGAGGGAAGCGCACCGTCGCCAGAGATGCGCTCACCACCCCGGTGGCTTTTGCCGCGGTTGGAGCCGGAGCTTGAACCTGGTGGATTTTGTTTATCCCCAAGCTCTTCTTCGGTGTGGGTGGCGGCGATGGGGTCATTTCCGGTAGCGACAGGCCAGCGACAGTGGCAGCGAGGGCCCAGGTATCCTTTGCAGCGGGTGGTTCGGTCATCGCGGTGGCGGGTCGTGGAAGCGGTTGCGGTAGGAAGAAGGAGGCGGGAATGAAGAGGTGCCACTTTTCCTCAGCCGATCGCGTGGTGAGGATATTTAGGAAGAATGAGGGGTTTTTTGACGCTGGAGCATAATTTATCCTCCACTAACCGTTCTAGAGGATCGTCTAGGTGCAGCGTACGGTAAGATAATCGAATCTATCATCCCTTAGCGCCGGATAGGGGATCGGTTAGAGTTGCCCTTACTTTGGCATATTGTAACGGGGCTGTTGTATACGGCGAGAGCTATATATCGCCATTTTCGATTGGGAGTTCCATCTCGCCTCTGGTTGGCGCTCTACAGGCCGCCCCTTCACCGAAGGATGATTTTTTTCCGTCTACACTGTTTGCAGGTTTCTTTATGGTTTTCCTCGTGTTTTTTTTTTTGGTTTTCCTTTTTTCCTTCGTTCTTCTTCGGGTTCCTTTGTTTTTTCGTCTATATTTTTTGTGTTTTGTTTTTCTTTTTTCCTTTCTTGGTTTTCTTCAATTTTCTTTGTTTCTTTCTCGGTTTTTTACATTTGGCTTTGTTTATTTCTTTATTTAATTTATTTCTTTTTTCTTAAAAAGTTCACTAAATGTCTACCTTTTTTCATACATATTGGTTTTTTGTATACAGCAGGAACTTTTTTTATACATGCTTAATATTTTTCAAATAAATGGCTAACATTTTGTAGAATATATCTACTGATGTATATTATTTCATATGTGTTGTACATTTTTCAAAACATTTTTCCATATATGTTTAAAAAGATGTAAATACAAAATTAATATTTTATAAAAATATATGTTTTGGTATCTATTTTTTATACACATTGTAAATTTTCTGTATACAACTAAAACATTTATTTGAATTACATAAACATTTTTACATTGTATAACACTTTCTAAAAAAAGTTCATGTACATGTTTTTGAAGAGCGTGAAAACTATTGTAATATCACATTCATTTTATTTAATGCTAAAAAAATTGTGTTTAAAGGTGAGTGAATATGTTTTACATTTCACTTACATTTTTTGAATTTATAATGAACACTTTTTAAAAAATGACTAACTTATATTTAATATTATATTTTAGTATTTTCTAGAAAATATAAGTAAATAAGAGAAAAAAGCAAAACATCCGCATGATGAGACCCCGAGGTTACTGGGTCAGCGCAGTACCGTCTCATAGGACGAGTCGTCGTGAGCATTATATGGACACGCTCGCCGTATACCTCTTTGTGCGGGAATTAACGCCCCAGGAAATAGTTACTTTTATTTCGGAGATTTGATTTAAAAAACTACAGTATGTTTAAATCATGGAAATAATTAAATATATTCTGTCACTAGAAAATATATTCTTCCACACTGAAATAACATATTTATGTAATTTTGGAAAAGATTAGTGTATTCTAAAAAATGTGAGTATTCTTTTAGAATGCATTTAATTTAAAAACGTTGACATACGTTTTTAGAAAATCATGTGATATTTTTTAGTTGAGAAAAATGTTAATGTACTTGAAAAAAGTAATGTTTTGTAGTCTTACAAATTGTTCATTTCTTTCGAACAAAATGTTCATGTAATTTTAAACATTGTTCATGCATTAATTGTAGGTGAAATGAAACTTTGATCTCCCCAAAAGGGGATCTTCGTATACCTGGGAGACCAGATATATATTGTCCCAATGTTGAAACAGATGGTTTCCAAAAAAAAAATTGGTTTTACAAGTTCGATAAGAACATCTATGATTTTGTAAAGAAACCAGAGATAAATCCCTTTCCCCCAAAAGAAAAAAAAATACATAACCATAGCGTGCAGCAGCAAATGCCGTGCCGGTGATGGCCGGCCGCTGGCTCCATCTTCCTCACCGGTCGTCGCCACCATCAAGGGCATGCCACCAGTGGTGAAAGGAGCGCTAGCGGTGAATGGAGCGGTCTGCTGGCCTGTGGGAGATGCTTAATTTTGAGACCATGGACCATGCTTGCTGTATATGTAGTAGGCAAGGGAATTTGCTTTCGGCTCCGGGCATTCGTCCATAAAATGCAAGTCCATTTTTTTTTATGAAGGCTATTTCTAATTGACTCATAATGCGGCATCGAGGAATACAATCATAATAAACATACACCCGGCCTCCGCAACTACGAGACACACACACGCACGCACGCACGCACGCGCGCATACAGAGACACAGATAGACAGAAGCAAAGCCATGCAAGATCGGGGAGCAACTACAATAAAAAAAAGGGTGACAGAATAGAAAAACAAATCATAACCATTGGATGGAAGATGACTGGTGCAGATTGAGGTGGAGGGTTCTCAATGTACACTTCTTGAAAACCCCCTAGTACTAGTTACATACGAAAGATAACTTTTGTAATAACCACCCAAAATTTCTGATATATCAATCATCATGTACCTCATAAATACGACAAAATTTCATATCTACCGGTGCACAAAAATTTCATATGTAATGTAGGACACTTGACATATATTTGATTTCTTTAGTAACCTCTACTACATCCGGAATCATGCAAGAACTCCAAACATGTTAGTCACTAAAATGTATGGGAACATCATCACAAATATTTGAGACATCAGAAAATTAATCCATCCGCTTTAAATCATAACTAAACATCATTTTAAATTGCACGATCCCAGACATAACAGAACAGAAGAGACATGCACACATATAGAGTGTTACATAGCATGAGAGGATCATTTTTGGTACACTACAGATAACACTAAGTATGAAGGACTAAAATCAACATGGCGGAACAAGCATTGCCGTTAGAATCTGCATCAACTTTTACTATGTTGATGGTACACAACAGAAAAGCTACAGCCTTTTACCTCCAGTACTAGTGCTTCTTGCTTATCGGTCTCCTTGTGCTGCTTCTTGCTTATCAATCTTCTTGTGTTGGGAGACGTCGGACCTAGCAAATAAGATTCACTTAGCACAGGTCTATGCAAGTGTCATGCATTCTTACTTAATTTTTTAATCATCATTACCTAATGAAATGAATATGCATCAACAACATCATTCGATTGTTTTCTGCACATACCACATGGAAGGGAAATTAGAGACAAATTCATCGCAAAACACAACCTAAATACTTCTAGGCTGGACAGAGAAGGCACTAGACAGTTTAATCACTTAAGAGCAGTCATCAGTTTGACAAGAACAATATTACCTATAACCACATATATTCAATTTCACTTTCTCCCTTTCTTTGAAGGATCAACAACAACCATACCTTTCTCGGGCTGAAAACCTTTTGTTGCACACAAAAGGCGCTTCCACTGAAGCACATTATCTACGATCTTTTGCTGCCCAAGACGTACACCAAATTCAACATGGTGTGCATATGTTCTATAAAATTTCATTACCGAGCCAATGTCATCAAACAACATCCCCACTTTTGGCCTCAATTCCTCGTCACACTGGGAGAAGTCTATTATCAGTAATCATGTGAAGTTGGATTTCGTTCTATATTTTGATGACGTGTTATGTTGTTCTTCCTCTAGTGGTGTCGTATGACCGTCGACTACATGAACATTACCATGCTTGGGCCTAGTGGAAGGCATTGTGGGATTAGTAAGTAGATGATGGGTCGAGAGAGTGGCTGAAGATTAAACACTAGTTTATGCACTATTTCATAAGGGGCTGATTTGAATCCATATGTTTCATGCTATGGTCAACGAATCATGATCAAGTTAACTAGACGATATTTTCATGTGTCCTCGAGAACACTTTGCTCACTATAAGAACTACTTTCGGCTTGTCCTTTTGCAATAGAAGGATTGGACCACCTTGCTGCACATTGTTACTTTGGTTACTTGCTATTTGTTACGAATTATCTTTCTATCAAACTATCTGTTACCGCTATTTTATAGCACTTGTTGGAAGTCTCTTGACAATTTCTTCTTCTCCTCGTTGGGTTCGACAGTCTTACTTATCAAAAAGACTACGATTGATCCCCTATATACTTGTGGGTCATCAGTGGCTCTCTGGCGGGCTTCATGGTTGTGGTGGCGGCTATGTCTCTTCGTCGTGTGGGCGACAAGAGATATAGCGGCGGATGGCTCGACCGCGCTCTCTGTCTCTCAAAGTGGTGTGCCCTGATCCGAATTCGAGGACCTGAACTCGTCACGCTTCTCCTGAAGACCTCATGGTGGCACAGGGGAGATGTCGAGCGAAAGCTCCATGCTTCGTCACCAATGACGGCGCCGCTCGTGGGCGCCACTCTCTTCTTGAAGACATCGTAGTGGTGTTCTTCGTGTCTGGGTTCCGGGTGAAAACCTTTTTCTGTTGTGAACTAGGCAGCAGCGACGCTTTGCTCCGTTCTCCCTTTTGAGGGCGTTGTCGTGGGCTTAGGTGTAGGGTGTAGCGTCGAATTGTTCTCTAATCTTTCTGTGTTATTCTTGGGTATTGTAGTTCCGCGTGATCCGAGTATTCTCGGATTAGCTTTGTAAGAAGACTATCTCATCTTTTTGTATCATTTAGCCATGTATTTTGTTATTTTTTTATATATAAAATAGGGCGAAAGCCTGGTTCGAGATATATGGTGGAGGGGTCGGCCGGTAGTATGGATACGAAGTCCCGATTCCGTACCTTTTTTCTTTTTGATTGTTCTTGTCCCGTCCTTACCACGCGATCAGCCCAAGCCCAAGCGCAAGCCGAGGTGTTCTTGGAAGGAGGTCCTCGGCTGTCAGCATTGCTTGTCTTATCCTAAAACGCCGCTGGCCTTTCTGTCCGGCAGCCGGCAGGTAGCGGCTGCATAGTGGTTTGGTCGGTATCCTCCATCCAAGGTAAAAATAAAAAACACATCGTCACAGGCTTCGCCGAGCACAAATCTTCGCCGGTGACCTTTCTCACATGAAAAACGCATCGCACGAGGTACATTATTCCCTTGTGCAAGGGAGCCACCGAGACTATATCCGGCAGCCGGCGGTACGTGTAGCCTGCCTGCATAGTGCCTGCATAGTGGTTTGGTTGGCACGTCGGTGTCGTCGCTTCGGTAAACGCGGCGTGCATGCGTTGTAGGTAATTGAAATCTAGATGCTTTGTGATTTGTGAATGTCACATTTCATCCATCAGAACGGGTCTCACCTGGTTTATATGAGATCTGGTCTCATATAATTTTTTTTCGTCAAGTAGGGCGACCTGCGTCGCATGCATGCATGCTGATCCCTCAGGACAAACGGCACTAAAATCCGTTTCCCTTCGTGCACCAACTGGTATATCCATCAGGTAGCTACTGTTTGTTTGCCCGGCCTGATGTTGGTTCAGCGAGGCAGGGTTAGCTTCGCGTAGAATCTTCCTCCGTTGCCCGCGTTTACAAGCATTTAGCAGTTCGTATGTGGTTTGGTGCATCGGTAGCAACGATATTTCACCATCGGTCCCGTCTCTCGTCCTCGTCGATCGTTTCCTTTAAGACAAGGCATGTAAGATACAGCCGGGCTCTTCAAACCGGTCTCAAACGTCCGGATGGCTCGTCAGGTCACTGGTCGGCCAAAAAAATGTGATGGACGCCTCAAACGAAACTCAAATGCCCGGACTGGCTGGCACCCCTCATATTCAGCTCAAATATGAGGCGGATATGTGGCGCTCTTGCCCGTCCGTCAGTAGGACTGGTGATGGGGTCCCATGCGGAATCGTTCAGAAACCCGGCGCGCCTTCTCGTCGCCGTGGTGTGAATTCCACATGGCGCCGCTTCGGCTCGCCGCTCGAGGCCAAACCCGGATATTTAAGCAGGTCATCGTCCCTCAACCCTAGCCCACCCCTCCTTCCTCTCTGCGCCGCCATTCGAGCCCGTCCACCTCCTCTCCCATGCTTTCCGGCATCGTCATGGTCCGGCCGAAGATCACCATGTACGCTATGCTCCCGCCGGAGCACCGGAGGCAGGTCGCGGAGGAGATCCAGGCTAGACGCGCCACCCAAATCACTATCGGGCTGCATCCGGACTCACCGGAGCTGGAGGAGGAGGAGGAGCAGCAGCCAGAGAAGGAGGGAGAGCAGCTGCCGGAGCCGATGGATGTGGCAGATCCAGAGCAGGACGAGGCGGAGCAGTCTGATTCGGGGTTCAACATGGAGGATGCGGAAGCGGAGTTCGCCGTTGCCCAAGCCTCGGAGATTGCGGAGCAACTGGCCATCATGGAGTCCATCCAGGATGAGACCTATGTGGAGGCCAACCGGCAGTTCCTCTGCCAAGAGCGAGCGGAGACCGACGTGCACTTTGGCGAACCCAGCACGGAGATAGAGGAGGAAGCTGGAGCGGAGCAGCCGGAGCCGCCGGAGGAGTCGGCGCTGCAGACAATGTACCGGGAGCCGGGCACAGTGATAGTGGACATCGCCGACGAGGAGTAGCTAGGTGATCTACGTAGTACGTAGGTTTTTTCCTTTGCATGTTTTTGTATAGATTTAAGAATCTAGTATGAGGTGTCTGGATGCAGTTATGCTAATTTAAGGAGTGTCCGGTCACTGTCCATGGACGTGCTTGGGCGCGTCCGTGGACATTTGGGGGGGGGGGGGGGTGTGGTCATATTTGTCATATGTGATTGTAGATGCTCTAATGCCATCATTTCTGGGTCTATAAAACTCTCGGCCTTAAGATATAAGTAGATAGAATTGTTTCATAATTTAGTTTAGATTCACCATGATTACACAATGGATGTGGCTAGATTTTGATTGAATAAGACTTAACAAAGTCTCAGTCTAGTAACTTATCATATTAAAAAATAACGGGTTGCTAAAAGTTTGGTCTCATTCACATTCACAAGGGCATTTTCAACGGCACTCTGTAAATTTTCTGCCGCATCTGTCGGCAGACACGGATAGCCAGTCTGCAGACACAGATGTAGAAGGAAGCCATTCAACCATAGCCATATACGTTCGTCCTTCCTCATTTTTATTCAAGTCCGCACGATCAAATAGCCACATGCAAAGAGTACAGACGTTCAAATAGCCGCATGCAACACTAATTCAAATTTTAAAAAGAAGTTTAAATAGTACATCCCAACATTATTTTTCCATTTCACCATCGATTGATGCTCAACCAAGTCTTCCTTTAGCTGCTCGTGAGTTGGTCGATGCCGAATTCGTTGATGCATTTGAATAAACTCTTCAAATGTGGACGGATTCTAATCCGAAAGTTGGATAGGATCACCCCTGTTCTCAAACTTCAGAGTTGTGGCAGCATCGTCACCCTCATCCTCGACGATCATGTTATGCATGATCATACAACATGTCATCACCTCCAACATGGTCTCCGGATCCCATTGTTTTGCAGGCCCACGAACAATTACAAAACGGGCCTGCCTGCGGAACTCCAAATGCTCTCTCGACATCCTTTCTAGCTGCCCGCACGCCCTGTTGCGGTTGAGCACTCGATGACCCTTGATCGAACCCTTGAAATTAGAACATGCTCCTGTGCACGCTTCGAGCTTTAAGGACTGCCTGCATCATTGCCATCTCATCGGAGTGCTCATTCTCGTCCGACGAGCCATCCGACAACTCAATATACTGCACGGATATGTACTCCAGATCGAAATCCACTTCTAGGAAGAAGAAGGGATAACTTTTTTCAGCTCCGGCGAGGTCATCGAACAGTTGTTGGGCATGGTGAGAATAGCAGTAGATGATGATAACTGACCAGGCGGTTGGAGGACAGGGGTTGAATGGAGACGGAGGAGAAGCAGCGGGGAACCATGCTGGAGCGCCGGAGGTGACGGAGACGCAGAGTTCCGGCAGGGGTGTGGCGTGGCGCCATGGTGGTGGACAGGCAACAAAGGCAAGAGAGAAAGAAGGAAGAAGAGAAGATAAGGAGAATGGAGTCGAGGGGTCCGGGAAGGGTTTTGGATGGGCCGGGATGTCAACTTCGTATGTTTTGTGTGTCTGAACTCCTGCAAACCTTCCTCACTTTTATCTTCAGTTTGCGAGAGAAATCACGTCTGAACCGTCCCGCGGACCAATACAGATCCGCGTTGGATGGCTCAGTCCGAATAGTACGGTCTGGATGGATGCGAACGATTTACAAGTCCGCGTTGGATATACCCTAACCATCCGATTAAATTGCATGCACATTCGTATCTAGCGATACACACTTTGTCGTAGCGACCTGGGTTTACGAGTTGTCTGTTGCTTGGGCTTTTCCCTCTTGCGGATTGGATCTGCTGCTTTTCCCGCATGTGTACGGACCCAGCCGCTGGTTTGGTGGGCCTTTTTTTCCTATTCAGACTAGACTTGTTATTGCTTTTGTTTTTTCTCCTTGTTGTTAGGCTAGCCTTGTTATTTTTGTTCGATGCACCAGGCCTCACTATTGTTGTTTTTTTACGTCTCTTTTTTGGTATTTGTTACTCCCTCCGTAAAGTAGTGACCTAAAACATCTTACATTTGTTTATAGAGCGAGTATTTTTTTAAGGAAGCGGATAAACTAAGCAGTAAGATTTGATAAAAAAGAATAAAGTATTCAAAAACATTTGTGGCAAAAAATTTTACATGCTTGCAAACTTTCATCACAAAATAACATTTGTGGGAGTCGTGGCAAAGAAAACCGATGCTCCAAAAAAGTTATTCTTGGAGTGCTAATTTATTTTGGCCATAACATCCACAACTGATGAGACTTTGCAAGCATTGAAAACATTTGTCAAATGTTGTCACACAAAAATTTCAGAATCTTTTGATTTTTTAAATCAGATTTTATTGTTCACTCGAGCTCATATGCGCTCGAGCTGAGAAGGGCACTTTCGTTTTTTTGAGACGCTTTCTCATTGTTTGAATGTGTTATGTTTTTTTTCTTTTTGGTAAAATGATGATTGTGGTTTTCTTTTTGTTTCCGTGTTTTTTTGTGTTTTCTCACCGCTACACATAGTGCAATTGCATGACCATAAGTTTTCAAGGGGGGGGGGGGGGGGTAACTGCATGTTTTTAAACAGGTCGCAACTGTAAGTATTCAAATTTTTAAACAGGATCGCAACTGCATGTTTTCAAACGGGTCGCAGCTGTATGTATTCAAATGGAGTCGCAACTACTTGTTTACAAATGAGGTCGCAATTGCATGTTTTTCAAATGGGGTCGGAACAACATGCTTTTAAGAAGGGTCGTAACTGCAAGTTTTCAAGGGGGGTCACAACTGTATGTTTTCAAATGAGGTCGCAATTGCAAATTTTGAAATGGAGTTGCAACTACATTTTTCAAATTGGGTTGTAATTGCAAGTTTTTAAGTGGGGCCGAAACTACATGTTTTCAAGAGGGGTCGCAACTGCATGTTTTAAATGAGGTCGCAATTGCATGTTTTCAAAGGGGTCACAATAGCAAGTTTTCAAACAGGGTTGCAACTGCATGTTTCTAAGAAGGGTCACAACTGCATGTTTTTCAAGGAGGTTCACAACAACATGTTTTTAAATGGGGATGCAACTGTAAATTTGAAATGGATTCACAACTACATGTTTTCAAACGGGGTTGTAACTGCATGTTTTAAAATGGGACCGCAATTGCATGTTCCAAGGTGGGTCACAACTGCATGTTTTTAAGCGGGGTCACAATTACAAGTTTCTAGATTAGGTCGCAGTTGCATGTTTTCAAATAGGGTTACAACTGTAAGTTTTCAAATAGGTCACAATTGCATGCTTCAAGGAGGGCCACAACTGCATGTCTTCAAATGGGATCACAACTGCATGCTTTCAAGGAGGGTCGCAATTGCATGCTTTCAAGGAGTGTTGTGATGGCATGTTTTCAAGGGCTTTCCTAACTACATGGGTTGTAACTGCAAGTTTTCAAGCGGCTCACAAATGCATGCTTTCAAAGAGGTCGCGACTACATGGTTTCAAGGGCTCACTAATGCATGCTCTCAAAGATGTCATGACGAGATGTTTTCAAGAAGGGCGTGACTGCATGTTTCAAAGAGGGGATGGGGTGTCGGAACTACGGGCTTTCAAGGGGTCGCAACTTTGTTTTTTAAAGGGAGGTCGCAGTTTTATGTCTACAAGGGGGTTTGTAACCCTACGTTATTTTTTCACCTGGCTTTTACAAAAAATCACAAATATTTTTAAATTTACAATCATTTTATTTAAATTCATGACCATTTTTACTATTAGAATTTTCTTAAAAAATTACCTTCTAAAAAAACTATGGAGTAGTTTTTAAATTCATGAGCATTTTCTTAACACTATGGTTTAAAATGACCATAATTTGAATATTTAATTTCGAAACTATTAATTTTAGAAGTTGTGACAGCCTGGATTTTGCCTTCTCTCTTTTTCCGAACTTTTAGTTGCATTTGCTTTGGATTTGGAGTTTTGAATCAATTCAAATGGACTTGAACACTTGGGCCTACCCTTGATTTTCACCCAAGTGACCCATCCACCTCTAACTCACCTTTTCTTCTTTGAAAACCTCCAATAAAATCCCTAGGAATATTTTTCATAAAAGAAAAATATTCATTTTCTTCCATGAAAATCACTTCAGAGAAGTACGCTCCAAAGCAAGCCCTAGATTTCTTGCCCCAAAAATCCTGAATAGACTCACAAATATTCTTTGAACCCTAGGGCACCTCCCTGAGCAAAAATATTGCATGTAATATTTTTGCTACAGAAAATCATTTCTGTTCTGGACAGAATGATCACTTTGCACAATATGTATATTTTTGCTTGATCTTTTGGGGCTGATCTTTTCTAAGCTTGATTACCCTCCTAAGAGATTGCTAAACCCCAAAACACAACCCTTAATTCTCACTAGATTTTTCTCATTAAAGCTCACAAGTTTCTGTCCAGAAACTTGCCAGGAAGATAGCCACTCCCACAGTGCACCTGTGATCTAGCCAACCTTGCAAAATGACCAAAACCACTAAGGACTAAATGCCATACATGGTGTTTGCGCTTAGCTCAGCCTGATGCCAAAGTTCACACGGTGACCACGTTCGTCCAGGGGGCTTGGCATGCGTCCGATGCGCTCTGCGGTGCACCAGCTCCACTGTTTCGCGCGTGCTTGCTGCCCAAGCTGCCATACCTTGCCAAACCACGCCACCATCTTAGTTTGAACCTCCAAAACTCCATCCTGCGCTCGCCGATGCCGGAGCTTGCCGCAGCGAGCACGAGCACGGCGCGGCCAAGGCAACAGTGTGCCCGTGCCCCTGTGCTCGTCTCAGCTCATCTACAGCCCCCGTGTGATCTCCGGCGTCTTCTCCCCCCTCTCACTGACACCATTCATCGCCGGGCGAAGCTCCAGAGAGCTCCGGCGAGCTCTCGATCCCCGCCTCGGCCTCGACTATAAATAGAGCTCCCCCGAGCTCGTTTATCTCGTCACACACACTCAGCACGTCTCCACACCCCTGTAGGAAGCCGCAGCCCGGCCGGGCAGGCCTCTGGCCGCCATCCCCGCCCCGAGCTTGCCGATGATCCCCATCCTCTGTCCCCTCCCTCTCCAGAGTCGCTCGAGTTCAACTGACCACTCTGGCATGTTCGTGGTGGTCCACTGGTGCGTGCTGGTGTTGTTGGAGCTGCTGGACTGGCCCTACATCGCCGGAACCACCATCTCCGACGAGCTCCGCCCGCTGCCGCCGCTAGAGAGCTCCGTTCTGACCCCGTTCGGCCACCCCTAGCCATGCTACGGGTATGGGCAGGTGCGCCTCGACCTCCTCTACAGCCCTATCCCTCTAGACCTAGTCGTCGGGCACTCCTCGTCGGAGAAAGCACCATCTCCGCGCCGCCCGCCTCTGTTTCTCTCCCCCTCCGATCTGACAGCTGGGGCCCGCTGTCAGCCACTCAGGCCACGCCCGAAGCGGTATAAGTGGTGGCACCCTGGCGGTTTACGCCTTCGACGTCACCCCCCTCATATTTTTCTTTTTAATTAAAATTTATTTCAAATTTGACAAGAACATTGACTTGCTGTAACTTTTATTCTACAAGTCCAAATGAGTTGATTCTTTTTGCATTCTGTTCTTACTGGAAAATCCTAGCAGCACACCCAATATGGTATTTTTCCTTGCTGCCTAAAATTTTTGGTAATTTTTAGAAGTGTTCTTGATATTTTCTTTTTTTTTCATTTGATTTATTTTCAGAAGGTGAAGCTTATCTTGAAGGCATCCAGGAGGAGTGTGAAGTTCCTCTGCACTAAGGCAAGCCACAAAAACATTGTCATCGTGTCTTTGCAATACCCATGATTTTCTACTTGAATTTATATGATATTCATTGCATATAGTTTTAAAATAAATAAATGCTTGTATTATTTAGTTTGTCATGATCAAAATGCTTAGTTAACAGAAATGAATGCTTGAACTAGTGAGATATAGCTTGAGTAGTTGATCTAAGTAAGTTTGTCATGGCTATGTTAATATGATCATCGATATTATTTTTTACTATATGCATAATGAATTTTATTTGATAAATGCCAACTAAAGTGATGAGTAGAAATAACTAGTAAGAAAGGACCAGAAATGTTGAAAGTTGAGTTTGTGCAAGTAGAACTTTGAATAAGGTTGATCTGTTATTTCTAAGTGTTATGTGATGAATGATATATGCTTGCATATGCATGGCATATAGTGACTCGAGCATTTTATTTTCAAGTTAAACCTGATGATAATTGAACTTGAACATAAAGTTGGTCGGGTCATGGTGCCACTGAATCGGGCTGACAAGTGCAACCACATTTGCCTTAGTATGGGGAGGCCGTTAGTCGTTCTGTTGTCATGCCTCTTGTCGGTGCCTCCAACAAGGGAAGGTTATGGGTGTGCGTTACCCTGGCCCGGTAAGCAGACATAACCTTGTGGACCTGTTGTTGTTATGGTACCTTGTCCCCGTTTGGGACTGTTTATTTGCCACAACAGTGGTTGTTTTGCCTTTGGTAGGCTCGGTCACCCTTGACTGATCCCAGTGGGGAGTTGGTCGGAGTGGCCGTAAGAGTGTCATGGCAATGGGAGAGTTCTGTCGGAATGTCGTTGGTCCACCCGAATGGGAGTGCGAGGCCGTGGGTTCCGTGGTGTGGGTAAAGTGTGCTACCTCTGCAGAGTGTATTAATCTATCAATAGCCGCGCCCATGGATAAGGGCCCAGTTCGTAAGTAAGTAAGTCACAACATGGATCAACTTTCATAAATAAATCTTGCACACTAAGTTATTTGCATTGCACTGGTTGAATCATGATGATGTTAGTGAGACTGACTATTGTGGTATTACTTGTGATTCAGGAGTGATCACTGTTTGGTTACGAGGTAACCTGTTGAACCAAGTGTGGTTCCATTCGTGATCCATCGTGATCACTGTTTGGTTGCGAGGCAACCTGTTGGTAAGAGTCCGAGGGACTCAATGCACAAGTTTGGTTTCACTCCATGAGTAGCATGTTGATGTTTGCATTTAACTTGCTTAAATGTCATGATATTGTTTGTCATTATGGTTCTGTTTGCTGTGAGCTTGCAAGTACATTCAATGTACTAACCCGGCGTTGATGTATACTACACAACCTTCTTCTTGTAGACGTTGTTGGGCCTCCAAGTGCAGAGGTTTGTAGGGCAGTAGCAAATTTCCCTCAAGTGGATGACCTAAGGTTTATCAATCCGTGGGAGGCGTAGGATGAAGATGGTCTCTCTCAAACAACCCTGCAACCAAATAACAAAGAGTCTCTTGTGTCCCCAACACACCCAATACAATGGTAAATTCTATAGGTACACTAGTTCAACGAAGAGATGGTGATACAAGTGCAATATGGATGGTAGATATAGGTTTTTGTAATCTGAAAATATAAAAACAGCAAGGTAATTAATGATAAAAGTGAGCGTAAACGGTATTGCAATGGTAGGAAACAAGGCCTAAGGTTCATACTTTCACTAGTTCAAGTTCTCTCAACAATAATAACATACTTGGATCATATAACTATCCCTCAACATGCAACAAAGAGTCACTCCAAAGTCACTAATAGCGGAGAACAAACGAAGAGATTATGGTAGGGTACGAAACCACCTCAAAGTTATCCTTTCTGCTCGATCTATTCAAGAGTCCATAGTAAAATAACAAAGCTATACTTTCCGTTCGATCTATCATAGAGTTCATACTAGAATAACACCTTAAGACACAAATCAAACAAAACCCTAATGTCACCTAGATACTCCTATGTCACCTCAAGTATCCGTGGGCATGATTATATGATATGCATCACACAATCTCAGATTCATCTATTCAACCAACACAAAGAACTTCAAAGAGTGCCCCAAAGTTTCTATCGGAGAGTCAAGACGAAAACGTGTGCCAACCCCTATGCATAAGTTCACAAGGTGAACCCGCAAGTTGATCACCAAAACATACATCAAGTGGATCACGTGAATATTCCATTGTCACCAAAGATAAGCACGGCAAGACATACATCGAGTGTTCTCAAATCCTTAAAGACTCAATCTGATAAGATAACTTCAAAGGGAAAACTCAATCCATTACAAGATAGTAGAGGGGGAGAAACATCCTAAGATCCAACTATAATAGCAAAGCTCGCGATACATCAAGATCGTATCACCTCAAGAACACGAGAGAGAGAGAGAGAGAGAGAGAGAGAGAGAGAGAGAGAGAGATCAAACACATAGCTACTGGTACATACCCTCAGCCCCCAGGGTGAACTACTCCCTCCTCGTCATGGAGAGCGCCGAGATGATGAAGATGGCCACCGGTGATGGATTCCCCCTCCGGCAGGGTGCCGGAACGGGCTCCCAAGAGGTTTTTGGTGGCTACAGAGGCTTGCGGCGGTGGAACTCCAGATCTATGTAACAACCTGGATTTTGGCCCTTTCTTTTTCCTCTGATTTATTTGGTTTTTGCTCTGTTTTTTCTTTTTGGAGTGGTTCTGTGGCCTTGCCACCTGGGAAATCATCCTCATTTCCTCTCCCAAGTGGCTCATCATTCTCAAAACCTTGCCAAAGATCATGTCACTTCACTCCTTGACCAAACCCTAAAATCTTTTTCTAGGGAAAACTCCTTTTTCATTAAAGGAATAACCCTATCTGCCCTAGGTTGTGAAGCAACCTATATTTCTGTCCATCCAAAAATCCCCAAATAAAGCTCATAATTCCTTTGGGTCATATATAGCTCAAATGTGCCCAAACATTGCCTTGGCCAGTTCAAAAATAAATCCCCAATAATCCTTTTTCTATTCTGCCCTGAATGGCACTTTGTGAAGGAAGTGTCATTTATATTTCTCCTAGTGCCTCCCAACCTTTTTGGGCATGATTATATGTCCAAATAATTGCCCCATGCACAAGTTCAAATTTATTTGCTTAGCCAATATTCCTCAGTGAATTTTCAAAGTTTCTGTCAGATAGAAGGCTTTGTGAAGGAAGTACTAGATAGGAGTATCCAAATGAGTTGAACTTTTGCACACTCCTTAATATGCTCATATTAAACCACTTCACCCATTTTCAGCCCCATCCAATCATCTATGTTAGCACAGGAGCAAATCTTTGCTTCTGGCCTTATTTTCAGGTTGTGAAGCAAGTGTATTTTATATTGCTTCAAAAATCCTGATAAATTACCAGATCATTCTTATACCCATAAAACATCTTTCCACCCAATTTGTCATCATTTCATTGAGCCATTTGATCACCAATATTATTCCAAGTTTCTGCCCAGAGGAGATGTTTGTGAAGCAAGTACCAGTTTGGCTTTGCCAAATGGTATGAGACTTTTTGAGCATCTTCATATGACCAAATGACCCAGCTTTGCCCAATATTAGCCCAAGTTGACACTCCATGTGAGTGCGCCATCATGATCTTCATTTCTGACCAGATTATGTGGTTGTTAAGCAACTACATTAAATCTTTATCCAAATCTCCTCAAACTTACCAGGATGAAAGTCCTTCTTTACCTCAACCTAGAAGACAGCTCCATTGCTCCCAAAACCCTTCCTGTTGATCACCAGTGCTCCCCTAAGTTTACTGCAGTAAACTTTAGAGCTTAGTTACCATTTAACCATAGCTCTCCAGATCAAGACAATGCCTCATAAATGCTCTATATTGGAAGGACTATCAGCTAGACAATGTTTTGGGTGCTGTAGAGCAATGAATGGCCATGTTCACGTGGTGACTACGACGCTGGCATGCCTGTGCGCGCGCTCTGTGCGCTGTGGCGTGTCCAGAGCACTGTTTGTGCGTCGGCACCACACCCTCTTGTCGGCTTCACGCTCGTGAGGATGTCCAGTAGATAGCCTGCATCGTTGCCGTTCCCCTAGACCCCTCTCCCCCTCCGCCCGTTTCCTCACCGATGCTCGCCGCCGAATGCCCACGGGTGCACTGTGCTCCGTTTGGCTCCGAGCTCATTTCGGCCTCTTCCTCTGCTCCCCGGCGTCGCCTACCTCTCCGTGACCCCTGCATCAGTGCTTGTCGCCTTCCCTGTGCCCTCCAATGCTCGCTAGCCGTCGACAGAGCTTCGGTCGGACGTGCCCGGCGGCACCCATGGCCGTGCCCCTCGCCCCGCCTATAAATGGCCTCCCCCGAGCCTATCGAGCTCACCAGCAACCTCGCCACCCTCCTCTCCCCTCCCTGACCACTAGCCCAAGCTCGAGGAGCCCTCTGTGCCCCCCATAGCCGCCATGGCCGCCGTCGGCTCCGCTCAAATCTGAGCAGCCCCGGGCTCCTCCCCTCCTCCTTCCACCACCAGAAAGCCCCCCGGACCCCCTAGAAGCCTCCCCGCCGTGTCACTCCTCCTCTGTTGGCCTCTGGCCACAGTCCCCATCTGCGCCCGCCGCCGCCGTCTGCCATGCTCGAGGCAGCCGCCGCTCTGGTCTTCCTCGGCGTGCGCAAAGCCCCTGATTGGATGCGCCATTGAGTGTTGAATCCATCCATAGCCGGAGCCTCGCCGGAGATGCCCCGTAGCGCCGGCAATCGCCGTCGGGGCGTGCCTCTCCCCTCGGCCAGGAACTCCCCGAGCGGGAGGTTGAAGGCAGCCAGGCCAGGTGGGCCCCAACTCCTTCCTGCCCCACTTGTAGGCGGGTGGGCGTTGACCCAGACCGCCCAGCTGTGATGGGCTCCACAACCCGCGGGACCTGCACGCCAGTGTCACATGCGCCCGGCCCGGCCTTTGATGACGTGGCAAGTGGAAGCGTATTATTGGTGAGTACGTTTACAATGATCGAAAGCGTATTTGTGAAAACCCTTTTCTGCCTTATCCACTCAGGGGCTTGGTTGTGATGTTATTTTTGCAGAAAAGTCCGTGAACTTCAACCCTCTATAACTTTTCAACCGTAACTCCGTTTAAGGTGAAATCAACGCTCACTTCTTCATTTCGTCGAGCCCGTTCTATTGGTTTCATTTTCACTATGGTTTGACAATGTGAAAATGACCATTATGCCATTGCCCTTATTCAGCCCACTCCGAGAGAGAACGTTTTCCGGCGATTCGTTCCGCGAGCTTCTCGCACTTTCTCCCGGTGATTTCTTCCACCCCAGGCAAGCCACACCCTCCATTCGCATCACTGTAATGCAGTGAAATGGTTTATTTCATTTTGAACTTGTTTAAAATATTGCTTTAGCAACATGACTCCGTGCATGGCATTTTCTCGAAGTATTATTTTGATCTTGTTGTTGACATGCTATTGTTTGGATTACTAGGAGTTATGTGTGTAGTTGATGAGTATCATGTTGCCATTGGAGTATTAATGGCTGATATTATGATTGTTTCATGATGATATCTGTTAGTATGTTTTGGAGTACTACTTTGGATATCATGCTACCTTTGGATAATTAGTAGTTAGTATGATTATTTTCATCATGCTAGGTGATGTTATGTTGCTTGGAGTATTATTTTCGGAGATGATGGTTACATGTGGATCTTAGCTAGATAGCTGTATTCTTGTTATTGGAGTAGGATGATTATTGTTTCGGATTCATCATGATAGTAGTGTTATGCTATCCTCGGAGTATTTTGAGATGATGATATTATGCTTGGATTATTTGTTGGATATTGCTATGACTTGGATTATAGTTTGATGGTTGACACCGAAGTATCAGTCATCATGGTTATATTTTGGGGATAAATTCCGTTAGTAAGTTGGTCAGGTGCCGCAGAATCAAACTTTTCCAGTGCAACCACATTTGCCCTTATGGGACGGCCCTAATGCGGTCTATTGTCGTGGCTCTCGTCGGTGCCTCTAACGAGGGAATGTTATGGGCGTGCGCTACCCTAATCAGGTAGGCGGACATAAGCCTTGTGTGCCCGTTGTTTGAGTTTTTGGATCCGTGTCCCCGTGTGGGACGGGCCACGACGGTGGTCGATGTGTCTTGAGGTAGACACGGGGCCACCCATGACTTAGCCCAGTGGGGAGAGAGTCGGAGTGGCCGGGAGAGTGTCATGGCAGTAGATCGGTTTTTTCGGAACGCCGTTGGTCCACCCGAATGGGAGTGCGAGGCCATTAGTTCTGTGGTGTTGGTACAGTGCGCTACCTCTGCAGAGTGTGTGTTTAATCTATCGATAGCCGCGTCCTCGGTCATGGGCATGGGTTCGTACTAGGGTACACCATTCGATCAACACTCACATGACGGAATGACTTATAGGTGATGGATATGTGGATATTTGGAGCAATACAGATTGGCCATTTATTGGTCGGGTTGTGATCGTCGTAAGGATCACGGGCCATTTATTGGTTGGGTTGTGATCGCCGTAAGGATCACGGGCCATTTATTTCTCGGGTTGTGATCGCCGTAAGGATCATGGGCCATTTATTGGTCGGGTTGTGATCGCCGTAAGGATCATGGTTATAGTTTGGTATTGATCACGAGGTGATTGAGGTGGTATATTGCTTGGCCGGTTAGCCAAGAAAGATATGGTTATGGAGATCGGAGATGGTGATTTATCAGTATTGTAGTAGTTTCATATTATGGTTAGGAGATTCTGTTGTATCATGGTAGTTGTTAATTTAATTAACCTGCTTAATGCTATGTTGTTATCTTGCCTTGATGTTTTTGGTTGTTGTGAGCTTGCAAGTACATTCAATCAGTGCTGTATTCCAGAGACTTCTCCTCGATCTCTGGGCTGGAATACAGGGTGTTCCGGTTTCTCTGAGCCGGGGTGCCATAGGCTTGGTATTAGAGCCAGGTCTGGCTGTAGGATGCCCTAGTCAGCGCGAGCAGTAGAAACCGGTAGAAATCGGTAGTATAGAGTTTGGTTTGTTTATTGCATTTTGTTGCTGCATATGTTTGTTGAATAGCATGCATATAGCCTTAGTATTTGTACTAACGATTTATCTGGTGAGTGTAGCTGGCATCGGTTCGGATCCACTACAGCTCAACCTTTGCATTTCTCCTGTTCCTTCTTTTCTTTTGGTGTTTGGTGTCATCTCTGTCCCAGCAGAGTGATGCCAAGTGATCCCGACACTGTTTGCAAAAGTGTTGCTCAGGTATCGCGCTGATGTCTTTCTTTGAGTCCCGTCTATCGTTTCGGTGATGGACATGCTCCTATCCCGGATCGTTCTTTTATTTTGTCATGTTGGCAACCCTTAACGATCTTAGTTATCAAGAAAGGGCAATGTCAGCAGCCTCAGTTTTCCCCGCTATTCTATTTCTTGGACGAGTATGGATCTTTTTCCGTCCGCTTGATAATAATGTGGTTGCGACCTTCGTGTCCCACTACATGATTACCGAGTGCGTCCTCGCCCCCGAGCTAGTTCAGGTTGCCTCCTGTCTAAGCTAGCACTTGGTGTAGTGTTGTTTACGCCAACTCTTCCACACATTTATTCGTCCTCGTGCACATTGTCACATCATGCTAGATCGTAGAACCGGAGATCCCGCGAGATTTGTGTGCTTAAGTAGGCATGCATATTGTGTGACTAGCAGTAATATGTGGCATTGATTGTGTGTGAATTGTTGTTGTTGTGTGCTTTTGTTTAGTTGAGTTTTCTTTTGCTTCTTTTTTTTGGGCCCCGGTGTTACATTATTTTTCCCCTATAAAGAGTTGCTCATCCATCGACACCGGACCCAAAGAAGCAATAAGGATTTGAAATATTTGAAAGAAGCTCAGCTAGACATTATTGGCTACCCAGTCAACTGCATTATGGGATCAATATCTGTTCAGAATACCAATGGTGTATTGGATTGATTATCAGCATCGAGTCCCCGTCAGTGCAAAATCCTGACAGCAGTTATGATCCAGCCAGCAGAAAGACAAGTCAGGTACAAGACTAATGATATATTTTCAGACAGAGGTATGGATCATATACAAAGTTTTGGCTCAGCAATGCATGATGCTTGCAATATGTTATCATCCGAAATAAAGTCAGAATATGATATGCTCAAGGAAGATAGTCGAACCATTTTTCTCATACAAATAATCAGCCTCAGAATATTATGGGCATGTGTATGGATTTCAGTCTGCATATCAGTATGGAGTTTTGAATATAAGAAACCCAGTATTCTTCCACATGCTATCAGAAGAATTCATGATGCAAGGCTCCTCAACTTTTCCTCCTTATGATATGTGAACAATTTCCGGTCCATGATACCCAGTCTTTCACATCAATACACCTCGGTAAAGGCTTCTGACAGATGGAAATGAATTTTTTCTCAACAAGCAAACCTGAGGAGAAGCTTCTCACGTACGGAACTCAGGCTTCTCCAGCACAATAATCAGAGCAAGCTTCGTGTGTAAGCTATAGAGCCTTCTTCTACATTATACACAAACAAAATATTTAAGCAGAAGTTAACAAGTCTTCCTCAACAAGCTACTCGGATGGATTCTCTCATAAGCCATTTAGTCTGCGTCAGTATCATACTATTACACCGTCCTCAGAGATTATATGATGAGTTGCCGATGTATGGCAGTACCGCTCACGGACCAAATTTGCAATAATTTTGTCAGAGGTAAAATTCAGACAAAACAGATGCCTACCGCAAGGATCGAGTGATCGGTGGCATATCCTTCTTATATATGGTGAGCATGTATCCCCGGTCATATTAGTAACTCATACGAGATGCAGCAAAGATCCAGCAGATATACCTAAGAAAAGTAAGGATCCCACAACCTCCCCAGTCAGGCAAAGGAAAATAAGCAAAAATACATCTCATGTGATGCAAGGAGCAATAATATTTGGAGATGACATCACAAAATCCATAGTCTTGACAATGGTCATCAAGATCATTATTCCCGCAATTGACAAGGAGATATTATAAAAGCCTGGTCACCTTCTTGTATGATTGGCCTCAGCAATGAGCTCTGTACAGCTACAAACCCAGGGTATGTGTCATATGTCTGCGGACTCAGGTCAGAAAACAAGAAGGAATAATGCATTAATCACGTCCATGGTCATATGAAGAATCAAGGATATGTGTGGCCAAGTTATTTCAGCAAGGTATCCTGACAGAGAAAATCATGAACGTAAAAAGGACGAGACTAACAACAAAGGTATGATGATATTTGCATGACCACCAGGGTTCGGATACCCAAGTCAGTTGAAAGCCATAATCCCATATGGATCCACAATATCATACTCTCAGCGGCCTACCCTAGTTACAAGGATTTTTCATATCCCGCTGACCCGCTTAACATGGTTAGTGTGAAATATCCAAGTCTGTTCTGTCAGAACCAAGAATTTGTTGTAAACTCAACAGTTTGACTTCAGCGGCAGCATGAAAGCATATCACATTGTATTACCACAGATGGGTATATCGACCACATGAGAAAAATCAAAAGACGAATAATCAGCTCAGATCCGGTATACTCATCGACGGAATCAAGTACCTGGTCAGTCTGTCAGGAAAAGCCATTGTCCATCAGCCCCTATCGGGCCAGTCTCAAGATGTAAATAATTGAGGTTTGACCCAACTATAACTCCATACACCGATATATTGCTCACGACAGAAGGCAGTCAAATCTTTGGTACATATCTCATGCTCGAGCCAAAGGCATAAATCAGATAAATCAGTGCCACTTTTGAGCAGTCAGATTCCATCAGGAGATGGCCATGATAATTCTCAGCATCTATGGAAACCATAAGGCCTGCATTTATTTGAAGCAACCACATGGCAGAAGCAAAAAGGTTTTCATGATCAAAAGAAAATTTATGCTCAGATCCATTGGATACCACTGCAGATATGAGAAAATTTGCGTCCGCAAATGGATTTGGTATGTGAGCAAAAATCCGTCAGAATTTGTGGAAAGGTGAAGCAAACCACCCCAGAGCAAGGTAACACTACAAAAAAAAGACACATCCGTGACATTTTGGGCCGAACGAATTTTTTTCTGTCATACATATGACACTTCTATGACGATAATTGTGACAAAACCCGGTATCATCATAGATGTGGTGGGCTCCTACTTCTATGACAAAAACTCATGACATAAAATGGGCTTTTCGTCCTGGGCGGGCCGGAGACGCAGCTGCATGACATTCTTTGAACCGTCCATGACGGAAAAACCATGGTAGAAGCGAGGGGGAGGAAAATTTTGGGGAGTTGCCGATTACGGTGGGAGGTCGGCGGCCGAGCGATGCGCGTTTCTCTTGTACATGTATGCGCATGTGTGCGAGGCATTGGCTCTAACTGAACCCGAGCGAGGCGTGGGCTCTAACTGAACCTGAGCGATTGCACTGCAGGCTACACGTTACTGAACCCGAGCAATCGATCGATGGCTGTTAACTGAACCCGATCGAGCGATTCCTTCGCTACTGCTGCTAACTGAAGCCGATCGATTGTATGAATGGTGAGCATTGTGGGGGGGGGATGTACAGTGAGCGATGGCCTCTGGATGAACAGGACCCCATGGTGTGGAGGGCTGGATGAACAGTAGATGATGGAGGGGTGCCCATGGAGGGGTGGTTGAATAGGACGCCGTGGTGTGGAGGGATGGATGAACAGTAGACGGTGGAGGGGTGGTTGAACAGTAGCCGGTGGAGCAACGCGTGGTGGAGGCTGGATGAACATGAGCCCGTGGAGGCCGAAGGAGGTCGACGGTAGCCCGTGGAGGCTAGAGGAGGTCGACGCTGGAGATGAATAGTATCCCGTGGAGTCCCGTTTTGTAGTACGCCACACCCCTCCCGATGAACAGGACCCCGTTTCAACCGTAGCGCTCCAACACAAGTCCGTTTCGTCCGTTTTGCGGTACGCCACACCCCTCCCGATCAACAGGACCCCCGTTTCGACCGTAGGAGGTCTGTTTCATCCGTTTTGCGGTACACCACACCCCTCCCGATCAACAGGACCCCCGTTTCGACCGTAGGAGGTCTGTTTCCTTCATTTTGCGGTACGCCACACCCCTCCCGATCAACAAGACCCCGTTCCGAACGCAGGAGGTCCGTTTCCTCCGTTCTGCGGTACGTCAGGACTCGTTTCCATCGCCTGTTCCGTCCAAGCCCTCCCGGTGAACATGACTACGCATTTCGTTCCGTCCCAGCCGGTTGGCTCCCACGCGTTCTGTTGCCTCCCGATGAACACGACGCATTCCGTTGCCTCCCCATGAACACGACGCATTCCGTTGCCTCCCCATGAACACGACGACGACGCTGTTTCTCCATTCCGACCCAGCCATGTACACGAGCCCTCGCCGTACGTATGCATGAGTAGGCATTCGAGACCCCACCCGTATGTACACATACGTGGCCATATTTTCTTTCTTGCACCCTGGCCACTATACGTACGTGTACATGCTACGTGCGCGCCTCTACTACGACACGTGCGCGCTTCTACATCCACCAGTATATATGTACGTACACATTCGCGACCAGAATGACAATGCTACGTACGCTTCGACCAGGTGGGTCCCGACTGTCAGGCACTTCCTTACCTGCGAAGATGTAGCTGGTGGGTCCTAGCAGTCAGGGGGGTGAATCTTTTTTTTGCCCGGACGCACTTCCTTGCGTGCGAAGGTGTAGCTGGTGGGTCCTAGCAGTCAGGGGGAAATGTTTTTGCGTGAAATATGGTGGCCCGTCTAGTGGGTCCCCGCTGTCAGGGGGAGGAATAATTATTTTGTGCATAATAAGGAGGCACTTGCTTGCTGCGGCCGTGGACCTAGTTGTCAGCGTCTCCACGCAGAGTACTCTTCCGATGGAAGTCGGTCGTTGATCACATTGACCACGCCGCGCCGAGAGCACCACGGCGGTGGACGACGGCGAGGCCTAGGAAGGGGACGACATGGAGGCAGGGAAGACTTGGCAGTTGTTTCCCACGCGGAGGGGAGTACGACTGTACGAGGGTTTACTGGTTCGTCTGCCGTTGCCGAAGAATAACAGCAGGTGTGGGTGAATAGAGGGATGGCTAGGCCAGCGATGGGAGTACGGTGGGGTGGTGAGGCCTGCGCGGCAGCATAGCCGGCCGCGGGGAGGAGGGAGCAGGCAGTCCCGCCGGCGCTTGTTTGAGCGGCTGGAGTAGGAAGAGCAGAGATTGAAGAAGGACGACGGCCATTGGATGGACATCCAACAGTCACTGCTTGTGCATCAACCTTTTTTTAGGAAAGCCTAAAATTAATGGAAACCAGCATACAGCCCATCTGCCATTATTTCTAATAATTTACAGCCCATTTGCTAATTCTTATGTTTTTTTGGAGCCCATATTCTTTTTGTTAGCATTACAGCCCATATTGTGGCCACGGTTAAAAAATTATACGAAATTTTGCATATTTCGGTGCGGTGTGAACTGTTTTTAATCCTGAAATTTCGGCTCACATTCAAACTGATTTTAAAAATAAATGTATATTAATATAAAATCCAACAAATTCTCCACGCATAAAAATTAATGTAATTTAAAATCTTGAAATGAAAAAAAGATATTTGAAACTAATTGCCGGTTTGATGTGTTTTAAAAATGTACAGCCCATTTCTCATTACTGATGGGCCATTTTCTCGGCCTGCCGAATGAAAGCTCTCCTCGTCTTGAAAGATTTGCAGCCCAACAGGCCTGGCAAAGCGACTTACTTGGCGAATCACAAAAAACTGGGCTGTGGCCGTGGACCCAGCTGTCAGCCTCTCCACGTACAGTACTCTTCCGATGGAAGTCGTTCCTTGACCACGTTGACCACGTCGCGTGGAGAGTACCACGGCGGTGGACGACGGCGAGGCCTAGGAAGGGGACGACACGGAGCCGGGGAAGACGCGACAATGGAAGCCCGCGCGAAGAGGAGTACGAGGATTCACTGGTTCGGCTGCGGTGTGAGGCTGCCGTCGCCGCAGGGCCTGGACAAAAGTGGGAATAGTAGGGGGCGGTGAGGCCTCTGCGGTAGCACAGCCGGCCACGGGAGGCAGGAGCATGCAGCACGACCGGCGCGACTTTGGGTGGCTGGAGCAAGAAGACCAGAGGTTGAAGAAGCACTACGGCCGTTGGATGGACATCGTACGGTCACTGGAGCTAGAATCATTCATATTGACTAAGTTGACAAAGCCCTTCGTCCACGTTAACTTAGTAGGCCCACAACTCAGCCTCCCACCAAGGTGGGTCCCAGCTAGCTAGGGGAGTATTCATTTTTTTGTGCGTAATAAGGAGGCACTTCCGGTGGGTCCTAGCTGACAGCGCGGGAACTTTTTTTTGTGAAATATTGGTGGCCCGTCCAGTGGGTCCCCGCTGTAAGGTGGAGGAATAATTATTTTCCACGTAATAAGGAGGCACTTCCTTGCAGCTGCCGTGGACCGAGCTGTCAGCCTCTCCACGTACAGTACTCTTCCGATGGAAGTCGGTCGTTGACCACATTGACCATGCCGCGCCAAGAGCACAACGGCGGTAGGCCTAGGAAGGGGATGACCCAGAGCCGGGCAAGACGCGGCAGTGGATGCCCACGCGGAGAGGAGTACGAGCGTTCACTGGTTCGGCTTGTTGGAAATATGCCCTAGAGGCAATAATAAAAGGATTATTATTATATTTCCTTGTTCATGATAATTGTCTTTTATTCATGCTACAATTGTATTATCCAGAAATCGTAATACACGTGTGAATACATAGACCACAATACGTCCCTAGTAAGCCTCTAGTTGACTAGCTCATTGGTCAACAGATAGTCGTGGTTTGCTGACTATGGACATTAGATGTCGTTGACAACGGGATCACATCATTAGGAGAATGATGTGATGGACAAGACCCAATCCTAAGCATAGCACAAGATCGTGTAGTTCGTTTTTCTAGAGCTTTTCCAAATGTCAAGTATCTCTTCCTTAGACCATGAGATCGTGTAACTCCCAGATGCCGTAGGAGTGCTTTGGGTGTACCAAACGTCACAACGTAACTGGGTGACTATAAAGGTGCACTACAGGTATCTCCGAAAGTGTCTGTTGGGTTGACACGGATCGAGACTGGGATTTGTCACTCCGTATAACGGAGAGGTATCACTGGGCCCACTCGGTAGTGCATCATCATAATGAGCTCAAAGTGACCAAGTGTCTGATCACGGGATCATGCATTACAGTACGAGTAAAGTGACTTGCCAGTAACGAGATTGAACGAGGTATTGGGATACCGACTATCGAATCTCGGGCAAGTAACATACCGTCTAACAAAGGGAATAGTATACGGGGTTACTTGAATCCTCGACATCATGGTTCATCCGATGAGATCATCGAGGAGTATGTGGGAGCCAACATGGGTATCCAGATCCCGCTGTTGGTTATTGACCGGAGAGCCGTCTCGGTCATGTCTGCATGTCTCCCGAACCCGTAGGGTCTACACACTTAAGGTTCGATGACGCTAGGGTTGTATGAATATGAGTATGCAGCAAACCGAATGTTGTTCGGAGTCCCGGATGAGATCTCGGACGTCACGAGGAGTTCCGAAATGGTCCGGAGGTAAAGAATTATATATAGGAAGTGCTGTTTCGGCCATCGGGAAAGTTTCGAGGTCACCCGGTATTGTACCGGGACCACCGGAAGGGTCCCGGGGGTCCACCGGGTGGGGCCACCTATCCCGGAGGGCCCCGTGGGCTGAAGTGGGAGGGGAACCAGCCCCTAGTGGGCTGGTACGCCCCCCCTTGCCCCCCCCCTGTGCCTAGGGTTGGAAACCCTAGGTGGGGGGGGGGGCGCACCACTTGCCTTGGGGGGCACTCCAACCCCCTGGCTGCCGCCCCCTTGGGAGATTGCATCTCCCAGGGCTGGCGCCCCCCTGGGGGCCTATATAAAGGAGGGCAAGGGGGAGGGCAGCCGCACCCTGTGCATTGTCGCCTCCCTCCCCCTGCTACACCTCTTCCTCCTCCCACATCAGCTTGGCGAAGCCCTGCCGGAGTTCTGCTGCATCCACCACCACGCCGTTGTGCTTCTGAATCATCATCAACCTCTTCTTCCCCCTTGCTGGATCAATAAGGAGGAGACGTCATCCGGTCCATACGTGTGTTGAACGTGGAGGTCCTGTCCTTTCGGCACTTGGTCATCAGTGATATGAATCACGGCGAGTACGACTCCATCATCACCGTTCTCTTGAACGCTACCGCACGCGATCTACAAAGTGGTATGTAGATGCAATATCTCTCTCGTGACTCGTTGCTTAGATGAACTCATAGATGGATCTTGGTGAAACCGTAGGAATTTTTTTTAATTTTCTGCAACGTTCCCCAATAGTGGTATCAGAGCTAGGTCTATGCGTAGTTCTCTATTGCACGAGTAGAACACAAATTTTTTGTGGGCGTAGATCTTGTCAACTTGCTTGCCGCTACTAGTCCTTTCTTGCTTCAGCGGTATTGTGGGATGAAGCGGCCCGGACCGACCTTACACGTACGCTTACGTGACACAGGTACCACCGACTGACATGCACTAGTTGCATAAGGTGGCTAGCGGGTGTCTGTCTCTCCCACTTTAGTTGGAGCGGATTCGACGAAAAGGGTCCTTATGAAGGGTAAATAGAAGTTGACAAAATCATGTTGTGGTTATTCGTAGGTAAGAAAACGTTCTTGCTAGAACCCAATTGCAGCCACGTAAAAGATGCAACAACAATTAGAGGACGTCTAACTTGTTTTTGCAGCAATTGTCATGTGATGTGATATGGCGAGAAGTTGTGATGAATGATGAATGGTATATTGTGATGTATGAGATCATGTTCTTGTAATAGGAATCATGACTTGCATGTCGATGAGTATGACAACCGGCAGGAGCCATAGGAGTTGTCTTTATTTTTGTATGACCTGCGTGTCATTGAAGAACGCCATGTAAATTACTTTACTTTATTGCTAAATGCGTTAGCCATAGAAGTAGAAGTAGTCGTTGGCGTGACAACTTCATGAAGACACGATGATGGAGATCATGATGATGGAGATCATGGTGTCATGCCGGTGACGAAGATGATCATGGAGCCTAGAAGATGGAGATCAAAGGAGCTATATGATATTGGCCATATCATGTCACTATTATATAATTGCATGTGATGTTTATTATGTTTTTGCATCTTGTTTACTTAGAACGACGGTAGTAAATAAGATGATCCCTTATAATAATTTCAAGAAAGTGTTCCCCCTAACTGTGTGCCGTTGCTAAAGTTCGTCGTTTCGAAGCACCACATGATGATCGGGTGTGATAGATCCTTACGTTCACATACAACGGGTGTAAGACAGTTTTACACATGCAAAACACTTAGGGTTAACTTGACGAGCCTAGCATGTACAGACATGGCCTCGGAACACAAGAGACCGAAAGGTCGAACATGAGTCGTATGGAAGATACGATCAACATGGAGATGTTCACCGATGATGACTAGTCCGTCTCACGTGATGATCGGACACGGCCTAGTCGAATCGGATCGTGTAACACTTAGATGACTAGAGGGATGTCAATCTGAGTGGGAGTTCATTAAATAATTTGATTAGATGAACTTAATTATCATGAACTTAGTCTAAAAATCTTTGCAAAATATGTCTTGTACCCCGTCCGTTCGGAATTACTTGTCGCAGAAATGGATGTATCTAGACGTATTTTAGTTCCGGATACATCCATTTCCGAGACAAGTAATTCCGAACGGAGGGAGTAGATCAAATGGCCAACGCTCATGTCAACATGAACTTCAACACGTTCCTAGAGAAAACCAAGCTGAAAGATGATGGCAACAACTATTCGGAATGGGTCCGGAACCTGAGGATCATCCTCATAGCAGCCAAGAAAGATTATGTCCTAGACGCACCGCTAGGTGAAGCACCCATCCCAGAGAACCAAGACGTTATGAACACTTGGCAATCACGTGCTGATGATTACTCCCTCGTTCAGTGCGGCATGCTTTACAGCTTAGAACCGGGGCTCCAAAAGCGTTTTGAATGACACGGAGCATATGAGATGTTCGAGGAGCTGAAAATGGTTTTTCAAGCTCATGCCCAGGTCGAGAGATATGAAGTCTCTGACAAGTTATATAGTTGTAAGATGGAGGAAAACAGTTCTGTCAGTGAGCACATAATCAAAATGTCTGGGTTGCACAACCGCCTGTCCCAGCTGGAGATCAACCTCTCGGACGAGGCGGTCATTGACAGAATCCTTCAGTCGCTCCCACCGAGCTATAAGAGCTTTGTGCTGAACTACAATATGCAAGGGATGGTGAAGACCATTCCTGAAGTATTTTCAATGCTGAAGTCAGCAGAGGTTGAAATCAAGAAAGAACATCAAGTGTTGATGGTCAATAAGACCACTAAGTTCAAGAAGGGCAAGGGTAAGAAGAACTTCAAGAAGGACGGCAAAGATGTTGCCGCGCCCGGTAAGCCAGTTGTTGGGAAGAAGTCAAAGAATGGACCCAAGCCTGAAACTGAGTGCTTTTATTGCAAAGGGAAGGGTCACTGGAAGCGGAACTGCCCCAAATACTTAGCGGACAAGAAGGCCGGCAACACTAAAGGTATATTTGATATACATGTAATTGATGTGTACCTTACCAGTACTCGTAGTAACTCCTGGGTATTTGATACCGGTGCCGTTGCTCATATTTGTAACTCACAGCAGGAGCTGCGGAATAATCGGAGACTGGCGAAGGACGAGGTGACGATGCGCGTCGGGAATGGTTCCAAGGTCGATGTGATCGCCGTCGGCATGCTGCTTCTACATTTACCTACGGGGTTAGTTTTAAACCTCAATAATTGTTATTTAGTGCCAAGTTTGAGCATGAACATTGTATCTGGATCTCGTTTGATGCGAGATGGCTACTCATTTAAATCCGAGAATAATGGTTGTTCTATTTATATGAGAGATATGTTTTATGGTCATGCCCCGATGGTCAATGGTTTATTCTTAATGAATCTCGAACGTAATGTTACACATATTCATAGTGTGAATACCAAAAGATGTAAAGTTGATAACGATAGTCCCACATACTTGTGGCACTGCCGCCTTGGTCACATTGGTGTCAAGCGCATGAAGAAGCTCCATGCTGATGGACTTTTAGAGTCTCTCGATTATGAATCATTTGACACATGCGAGCCATGCCTCATGGGCAAAATGACCAAGACTCCGTTCTCCGTAACAATGGAGCGAGCAACCAACTTATTGGAAATCATACATACTGATGTGTGTGGTCCAATGAGCGTTGAGGCTCGCGGAGGATATCGTTATGTTCTCACTCTCACTGATGACTTAAGTAGATATGGGTATGTCTACTTGATGAAACCCAAGTCTGAGACCTTTGAAAAGTTCAAGGAATTTCAGAATGAAGTAGAGAATCAACGTGACCGAAAGATAAAATTCTTACGATCGGATCGTGGAGGAGAATATTTAAGTACGAATTTGGTACGCACTTAAGAAAATGTGGAATCGTTTCACAACTCACGCCGCTTGGAACACCTCAGCGTAACGGTGTGTCCGAACGTCGTAATCGCACTCTATTGGATATGGTGCGATCTATGATGTTTCTTACCGATTTACCGCTATCATTTTGGGGATACGCTCTAGAGACAGCTACATTCACTTTAAATAGGGCACCGTCTAAATCCGTTGAGACGACACCGTATGAATTATGGTTTGGGAAGAAATCTAAGCTATCATTTCGAAAAGTTTGGGGATGCGATGCTTATGTCAAGAAACTTCAACGTGAAAAGCTCGAACCTAAGTCGGAAAAATGCGTCTTCATAGGATACCCTAAGGAAACCATTGGGTATACCTTCTACCTTAGATCCGAAGGCAAGATCTTTGTTGCCAAGAACGGATCCTTTCTGGAAAATGAGTTTCTCTCAAAAGGAGTAAGTGGGAGGAAAGTAGAACTCGATGAAATACTACCTCTTGAACCGGAAAGTAGTGCAGCTCAGGAAAATGTTCCTGTGGTGCCTACACCAACTGGAGAGGAAATTAATGATGATGATCAAGGTACTTCGGATCAATTTGCTACTGAACTTCGTAGGTCCACAAGGACACGTTCCACACCAGAGTGGTATGGCAACCCTGTCCTGGAAATCATGTTGTTAGACAACAGTGAACCTTCAAACTATGAAGAAGCGATGGCGGGCCCAGATTCCAACAAATGGCTAGAAGCCATGCAATCCGAGATAGAATCCATGTATGAAAACAAAGTATGGACTTTGACTGACTTGCCCGATGATCGGCGAGCGATAGAAAACAAATGGATCTTCAAGAAGAAGACGGACGCGGAGGGTAATGTCACCATCTATAAAGCTCGACTTGTCGCTAAGGGTTATTGGCTAGTTCAAGGGATTGACTACGATGAGACTTTCTCTCCCGTAGCGAAGCTTAAGTCCGTCCGAATCATGTTAGCAATTGCCGCATACTATGATTATGAGATATGGCAGATGGACGTCAAAACGGCATTCCTTAACGGTTATCTTAAGGAAGAGCTGTATATGATGCAGCCGGAAGGTTTTGTCGATCCTAAGAATGCTAACAAAGTATGCAAGCTCCAACGATCCATTTATGGGCTGGTGCAAGCATCTCGGAGTTGGAACATTCACTTTGATGAGATGATCAAAGCGTTTGGGTTTATGCAGACTTATGGAGAAGCCTGCGTTTACAAGAAAGTGAGTGGGAGCTCTGTAGCATTTCTCATATTATATGTAGATGACATACTTTTGATGGGAAATGATATAGAATTCTTGGACAACATTAAGGCCTACTTGAATAAGTGTTTTTCAATGAAGGACTTTGGAGAAGCTGCTTACATATTAGGCATCAAAATCTATAGGGATAGATCGAGACGCCTCATAGGTCTTTCACAAAGCACATACCTTGATAAGATTTTGAAGAAGTTCAAAATGGATCAGTCCAAGAAAGGGTTCTTGCCTGTATTGCAAGGTGTGAGATTGAGCTCGGCTCAATGCCCGACCACGGCAAAAGATAAAGAAGAGATGAGCGTCATCCCCTATCCCTCAGCCATAGGATCTATTATGTATGCCATGCTGTGTACCAGACCTGATGTAAACCTTGCCGTAAGTTTGGTAGGAAGGTACCAAAGTAATCCTGGCAAGGAACACTAGACAACAGTCAAGAATATCCTGAAGTACCTGAAAAGGACAAATGACATGTTTCTCGTTTATGAAGGTGACGAAGAGCTCGTCGTAAAGGGTTACGTCTACGCTAGCTTCGACACAGATCTGGATGACTCGAAGTCACAAACCGAATACGTGTATATGTTGAATGGTGGGGCAGTAAGCTCGTGCAGCTGCAAACAGAGCGTCAGGGCAGGATCTACATGTGAAGCGGAGTACATGGCAGCCTCGGAGGCAGCGCATGAAGCAATTTGGGTGAAGGAGTTCATCACCGACCTAGGAGTCATACCCAATGCGTCGGGGCCGATCAAACTCTTCCGTGACAACACTGGAGCTATTGCCCTTGCCAAGGAGCCCAGGTTTCACAAGAAGACCAGGCACATCAAGCGTCGTTTCAACTCCATCCGTGAAAATGTTCAAGGTGGAGACATAGATATTTGCAAAGTACATATAGATCTGAATGTCGCAGATCCGTTGACTAAACCGCTTCCGCGAGCAAAACATGATCAACGCCAGAACTCTATGGGTGTTCGATTCATCACAATGTAACTAGATTATTGACTCTAGTGCAAGTGGGAGACTGTTGGAAATATGCCCTAGAGGCAATAATAAAAGGATTATTATTATATTTCCTTGTTCATGATAATTGTCTTTTATTCATGCTACAGTTGTATTATCCGGAAATCGTAATACACGTGTGAATACATAGACCACAATACGTCCCTAGTAAGCCTCTAGTTGACTAGCTCGTTGGTCAACAGATAGTCATGGTTTCCTGACTATGGACATTAGATGTCGTTGACAACGGGATCACATCATTAGGAGAATGATGTGATGGACAAGACCCAATCCTAAGCATAGCACAAGATCGTGTAGTTCGTTTTGCTAGAGCTTTTCCAAATGTCAAGTATCTCTTCCTTAGACCATGAGATCGCCCGGATGCCGTAGGAGTGCTTTGGGTGTACCAAACGTCACAACGTAACTGGGTGACTATAAAGGTGCACTACAAGTATCTCTGAAAGTGTCTGTTGGGTTGACACAGATCGAGACTGGGATTTGTCACTCTGTATAATGGAGAGGTATCACTGGGCCCACTCGGTAGTGCATCATCAGAATGAGCTCAAAGTGACCAAGTGTCTGGTCACGGGATCATGCATTACGGTACGAGTAAAGTGACTTGCCAGTAACGAGATTGAACGAGGTATTGGGATACCGATGATCGAATCTCGGGCAAGTAACATACCGTCTGACAAAGGGAATAGTATACGGGGTTACTTGAATCCTCGACATCGTGGTTCATCCGATGAGATCATCGAGGAGTATGTGGGAGCCAACATGGGTATCAAGATCCCGCTGTTGGTTATTGACCGGAGAGCCGTCTCGGTCATGTCTACATGTCTCCCGAACCCTTAGGGTCTACACACTTAAGGTTCGGTGACGCTAGGGTTGTATGAATATGAGTATGCAGCAAACCGAATGTTGATCCGAGTCCCGGATGAGATCCCGGACGTCACGAGGAGTTCCGGAATGGTCCGGAGGTAAAGAATTATATATAGGAAGTGCTGTTTCGGCCATCGAGAAAGTTTCGGGGTCACCCGGTATTGTACCGGGACCACCAGAAGGGTCCCGGGGGTCCACCGGGCAGGGCCACCTATTCCGGAGGGCCCCGTGGGCTGAAGTGGGAGGGGAACCAGCCCCTAGTGGGCTGGTGCGCCCCCCTTGGGCCCTCCCTGCGCCTAGGGTTGGAAACCCTAGGTGGGGGGGGGGGGCGCACCACTTGCCTTGGGGGGCAATCCAACCCCTTGGCCACCGCCCCCCTTGGGAGATTGCATCTCCCAGGGCCGGCGCCCCCCCTGGGGGCCTATATAAAGGAGGGCAAGGGGGAGGTCAGCCGCACCCTGTGCATTGGCGCCTCCCTCCCCCTGCTACACCTCTTCCTCCTCCCGCAGCAGCTTGGCGAAGCCTTGCCGGAGTTCTGCTGCATCCACCACCACGCCGTTGTGCTGCTGGATCATCATCAACCTCTCCTTCCCCCTTGCTGGATCAAGAAGGAGGAGACATCATCCGCTCCGTACATGTGTTGAACACGGAGGTGCTGTCCGTTCGGCACTTGGTCATCGGTGATTTGAATCACGGCGAGTACGACTCCATCATCACCATTCTCTTGAACGCTTCCGCACGCAATCTACAAAGTGGTATGTAGATGCAATCTCTCTCCCGTGACTCGTTGCTTAGATGAACTCATAGATGGATCTTGGTGAAACCGTAGGAATTTTTTTTAATTTTCTGCAACGTTCCCCAACACGGCTGCGGTGTGAGGCTGCCGTCGCCGCAGAATAACAGGGGGTGTGGGTGAGTGGAGGGATGGCCTGGCCAGTGGTGGGAGTAGTATGGGAGCAGTGAGGCCTCCACGGTAGCATAGCCGGCCACGGGAGGCAGGAGCAGGCGACACGACCGACGCCACTTTAGGCGGCTGGAGCAAGAAGACCAGAGGTTGAAGAAGTACGATGGCCGTTGGATGGACATCATACGGTCACTGGAGTATTGACTAAGTTGACAAAGCCCTCCATCCCCGTCAACTTAGTAGGCCGACAAGTCAGCCCAACAATATGGTGGGTCCCAGCTAGCAGGGGGGTATTCATTTTTTTGGGCGTAATAAGGAGGCACTTCCTTGCATACGAAGATATAGCTGGTGGGTCCGACCTGTCAGCGGGGGGAACGTTTTTTTCGTGAAATATAGACGCCCTTCCTGTGGGTTCTAGCTGTCAGGTGGAGGAATCATTATTTTGCGCGTAATAAGGAGGCATTTCCTTGCGTGTGGCCGTGGACCCAGCTGTCAGCCTCTCCACGTACAGTCCACTTCCGATGGATGTCATTCATTCACAATGTTGACCAGGCCGCGCCGAGAGCACCAGGGCGGTGGACGACGGCGAGGCCTAGGAAGGGAACGACACGGAGCCAGGGAATACTCGGCAGTTGTTTCCCACACAGAGGAGCACGAGGGTTTACTGGTTCGTCTGCCATCGCCGGAGAATAACAACATGTGTGGGTGAGTAGAGGGATGGCTAGGCCAGCGATGGGAGTACGGTGGGGCCGTGAGGCCTGCGCGGTAGCATAGCCGGCCGCGGGAGGAGGGAGCAGGTAGTCCCGTCAGCGCTTGTTTGAGCGGCTGGAGCATGAAGAGCAGAGATTGAAGAAGGACGACAGCCGTTGGATGGACATCCAACAGTCACTGCTCTCGTGTGTTGACTAAGTTGACAGGGCGTTGCGTGTGCGTCAACCTTTTTTTTATGAAAGCATACGCGTCAACCTGTAGTAGGCGCACAAGTCAGCCTCAAATCTGTGGAAAACAGCATACAGCCCATCTGCCATTATTTCTAATAATGTACAACCCATTTGCTAATTCTTAAGAATTTTTTTGGAGCCCATCTTCTTTTTGTTAGCATTACACCCCATATTGTGGCCACGGTTAAAAAGTATATGAAATTTTGCATATTTCGGTGCGGTCAACTATTTTTAATCCAGAAATATCGATTCACATTCAAACTATTTTGAAAAATAATTTATATAAATATAAAATCCAAATAATTGTCCACGCATAAAAATCAATGGAATTTAAGATCTTGTAATGAAAAAAATTGAAACTAATTCCCGGTTTGATGTGTTTTAAAAATGTACAGCCCATTTCTGGGCAAACCGAATGAAACTCTCCTCGTCTTGAAAGATTTGCAGCCCAGCAGGGCCGATAAAGCAAGTAGGCCTTGTTTGGGTATTTCTTTAAAAAAATAGAACTGGGCTAGCCATTTTCAGCAAGAAAAAAACACAACTGGGCTCATGATGTGGTAAACATAAATAAAACCCTGGCTAGACGGGCCACAGCCCCCGCACAGCCCCGTTGTTACCCTGATCCGTCGCTAAAACTAGTATAAATAACAACTGCTTGTTCCTCAAAAAAAACTGCGCGACTTGCTGGGTCCCTGGTGTCAGCCGCTCGTAGTGTAATTCTCTCGTTTATTGACTACGTTGACAATGGCGTGAGCCCCAGATGTCCAACCATTAGGAGGAACCATATTTTTGGGCTTGTACTATAGAGGCACTTGCTTGCGTACTGCCATGACGCTGGTGGGTCCCTACTGTCATCCTCTCCACGTACAGTCATCTCCTTGTTCCTCTCGGTTGTTGACGACGTTGACAACGCAAGAGGGCGGCGCACCGCGCACGGCGAGCGAACCAAGGCCGCAAGGCGGAGGACGACGGCGAGGCCTCGGACGGAACGAACAGGAGCCGTTGAAGATGCGCCGGTCCAGTCGCAGGCGGAGGGGAGTACGAGGGTTGACTGGTTCGGGCGCGGGTGCGTGTTGGGGCTGACGTCGCCGGAGAATAACAGGACATGTGGGGGAATAGAGGGAGGGACTGGCCAACGTTGGAGGGTACGTACGGTAGGGCGGCGGAGGCGCAGCCAGCCATGGGAGGCGGGAGCAGGCGGAGCCGACGGGGTGGTTTGGTTTGGGCGGCTGGAGGAAGAAGAAGACAAGAGATAGAAGATACACGACAGATGTTGGATGTCAATCCAACGGCTGGTAGGCAGAATCGTTTGTTGACTGGCTAGTAAGTCGACACCACCTTGGATAGGCTATTTCCTCGCGGGTCCCAAATGTCAGAATCCAAATCTGTCACGGTCATGCAGCCTTTCCTATGAAAATTTACAGCCCATTTGATGTGCTAGTTCGAAATAAGTTTGTGGGTGCTGGTGGGGGCTAATCACTTGGCTTCTGTAATGCACAGTGAGCTCAAGCAGCCGGCGAGAGTGATGTTATTTCCCTTGGTTGGGATTTGTTACAATATTTCACTCTAAATTAAACGAATGGCAAGCCATTTGCCTTGTTTCAAAGAAAATATGACAGTCACAGCCGAGTTGAAAAGGGCAGGAACATCTAACTCCAGCTTACAAACTGTACAAAAGCACGAGGGTTAATTGTTCATCAGGTTTACAAAAAAACCCAGATTGAAAAGGGCAACAACATCTAACTCCAGCACTGTTTTCGGCAGTCACAGTCAAATGGATCGGTCAGGTCCATAGAATGAACATCCTGGGTCGTAAAATTTACTGGATTATGACCACAATATGTTGTAAATAGAAGCCCGACACGTTCAGAAGCTCTTTTGCCCACCTGAAACTCCTTTTTTTGCTCTTCGACATACCCATCCGTCAAAACCATGCTGCTGATAAACTTAAGCCTGATGGACAATAGTAACCTCGCATTCAGCAGGAAGAATGTGACAAATCTTGTGTTTGCACGGTTGGCTACATATCGTTCTAGCGTTATTGTCTTCAATCGAATCTCATGAGAAGTGAGAAAATCCCGATGCTTACGAATCCACCGATTGGTTATAACTTTCTTACCCCGTCCTGTTGCCTAAATAGACATGAAGATTGAAAACAGTTAAGGTCTAAAAGAAGAGTGTCGAAAGAGCAACAGCTGAACGGTTAATTCTAGTACACTATATGCGGGCTTCCAATGTGCGTGAAATTATCACCTTTATATACAACTTCTCCAGACATGGAAAGCATTGCAGCAAGCCAATAATCTTGTTCAGATCAAAACTATTCATTTGGATATATAAGATCTTGACAGAATCCAGCACCATTGATAGGCCATCCATGGAGAAACTCTTCATTGAGCATAGAACATAATATTAGTACAAAATGTGTACTCCAAGATGATATATAAATTATGCGCAGAAATTTAAAATGCAGCTTATGGTTACAAGTGTAGATGATAATATAAAGTACCTGAAGAACTGTGGAGCCAAACACCATATTGAAATGAGCACAGAGATCATGTATTACACCCAAGGTCTCCAGTTTAGGCGCAGAGAGGACGGTTATTTGCAACGGTGAATAACTAGAATCAAGGATCAACCTTTGAAGTGAAGGGGCATCTTGGATGATGAGCTGCCTTCCGTCAAAGAAATTCCAATTCTTACAAGGTTAGGCGACTTTATTTGGAGACAACCGATTCTAACTGTGAAAACAAGCACCAAGCACTCCAGCGCAGGGCAACTGGAGTGGATGATGCTGTGCAATGAGGCCTCCGATATACGAACCCGCACAAGTGAAAGTTTCTTGAGAAATGGGAGTCGAAGGTTTAGTACCAGATTGTCTGGTAGGTAGCACACGCAAAGGTGGCGGTGTGGAGAGAGGAGGAAAACCGCGAGATGGACATCGGTGCTGAGGGCACAAGTTCATGGCGTTCGGTATGTGGTATGTGATTTCCAGGGGAATAGTAGAACTCAAGCAGCTGTAGTTCTGTGAATTCAGGGGATTTCAGCCAGGCGTCCACCGTGCAGGGCATGGTATGCTTGCTCAGGTAGCATGACGGGATGCAGAGGCTTTGAACGGAGCCCTGGTGGGAGGAGATGATGGCTCTGGGGATTTCAAAATCATTGAAGAGAGATAGCTGACGACAGTCGAGATTAAGGGGCACGGCGCGCCATAGAGGGCGCCACCGAATTGAGAGGACTTGGGTGCGGCAGCAATCCTTGGTGGGGAGAAGCGAGATGATCTCCCCAAGGACGGCGTCCGGGAGATCGCTGATGCGGTCCACCCGAGATTCTACGGGTTCCTGGGATCCGGTGGGGGCGGGGTCGCCGCTTCTCCCTGCGCTGCCGGGTGCGGGATCTACAACAGGCGTCGCCGCTGGCGGGAGCCTCATCTTCTTGGCGCTGGGGTCAGCCGACTCCATTTTCCTCGAGGGCGTCGCGTCGCGCTCACGGATTTGAGCAGAGTAACGAATGACGAGCCTAGTTGTAGTGCGAGCGAAGAAGAAGGGGAGCTGGGGGTTTTCTGTAGGAGTGAGGAAGAAGGGGAGCTGGGGTTTTCTGTAGGAGTGAGGTGAGGAATTTGGGGGTACGAGTGGAGCGAGCTGACGTGAGGTGGGTGGGAGCGAGGAGGAAGAAGAGCACCCATGTTTTTTTTGGGGGGGGGGGCGGTGTGCTGGGTGTGGGTAGCGCCTCTCATTCAGTAAATATATGGGCTTTTGAATTGATTTTACTATTTACTAGTGTGGATGGGCTGTTTTGTCTTGGGCCCAGAGAAACAATTACTACTAGTACAGTGGAGACACTCTACAGCTACCCAGAAAAACAATTACTACTAGTACAGTGGAGACACTCTACCGCTTCTGGCTCCTCCTAGGTCATTGAAACGTCTCCCTCTACTGAATGCCGTTATACTTTTGTTCACCGACATGCGGGCCATGCAGCGCGCGGGCCCAAATGCCATCCACCAAATTAGAAGGTAGTATGCAGGCGGAGAGTCACCCCGGTCGTAGCGCGGCAGTAACGAGCCGTCGTATCACAAAACCCCACCTCCCCGCAGTCTAAGTTTGACGGACGAAGCAACCATCATTTCACTCTTCGCTGAATCCCCTTCTCCCTCACCGTCTTCAAGAAAGGCAACACTCGCATCTGCCACTGTTCTTCTCTCCCAACGAAGGGAAGGTAAGCGGATCCGTGATGTTGGTATATTTTCGTTCAGAGAAAAAAAAGAACTTTTGCAAAGCAGTAACCGATCCTCACTCTCTTTTTTGTTTCATTGTCATTGCGATTGTGTTTTCCTTTCAGTGGTCTCCTAGTATTCGTCAGTTTCATGATGGACCAAGGAGAACCAGGCAAAGATCTGCCGATATTGGAGCAGACGCGGGAGGCTGATCCCCACGAGACAGAGAGCTCCAAGAAGATGGAGGCAACCACCGAGCCGACCCCAGATACGCTCATGGCCACTACTGAGATGGTCAACGCCCCGTTTGAGGTTACAGCCCCCGTGGCACTGCAGGAGCAGTTTTCCCCCTTCGAGGATGTGTCCCCCCCCCCCGCTGAGCTGCCCAAGGTGATTTCCTTCTTTGCCGATCTCGATTGTGGTTTTTCATCTAAGTATGTGGTGATTTTTTTAGAAAAGGAAGTATGTGGTGATTAATAATGCAAAATTTTATTAGCTTCGATGCCATGCTATACATAGTGGTTTAAATAACTTGTGTTTCTTATACTGAAAAGTAATTCAGAATTTGTTTCTGTTTCAATTAGAGCCCTGATGCAGACAAGGATTGTGTGGTTGTACATGTCACTCGCTATGAGGCGGACGACCTGAATATACGCACTGGGAAAACAGAGTTCTTAGGCTGTTGGATCCTGGAAGCCATTTGCGGTTATACCAATGAAGAGTTGTATTCCAGCCTCACTGTTGTCAGGCGTGTTGTCCAGGGTGTACTGAAGCACAAGAAGTTCAAAGCTACTCCTTCGTTTGTGAGGCATACTGTTCTTGTCAAGCTTACGCAGGAAGATGACGTGGCATGCCTCCACAAACAAGTTTATCAGTGGCAAGGCCACAAGGTTGTCTTCATGAAGGTTCACAGGATTGAGCTGCTGCGGGACGTCCTCGATGATGTTCATGGCAAGGTCCGTCTTGTGTCCAGCCCAAATTAGATCGAGGCATGAAATAGTTGCCCCAGCTAGTGTTTAATAGTAGTTTGGATTGTGTCTAATTATCCGAACCTTGCCTGTTATCGACCCCTCTGGGGCTAGTACTCTGTTTGAATCCGTCTATGGGAACTGCTGCTACTTTTGTGTGCCCGTGAATCATGTGAGAACCATCGTAATTGTTGCCGAAACAGATGCGTCCTCACTAGTTTTTTCATGAATATGGCATGGTAAGACATAAGTTGTCACGGTTTATCATACGAGCAGTGTGTGTTTTGATGAAATAGAGCACTCGTTCGAGAACCGTGCGCCGACGTATACATAAGTACTTGTAAACACTGTTGGTGCTACCCCACTTGTAAGCAGTTGTGCAAAACACGGCACATTGGCTCAGCTCGCTTCAACACTAGGCTATCGACCAGCTAACAATCAACAATCTGTTGTCTGACATATAAGCAACTATGTATCTTGTTACAGTGGTTCATGCAGTTAATTGAGGCCACAATGTAATAAATTCCAAACGTTCACACGCTAGTCCAGCGCTCATGTGGAACACTCACATTAAACTCGTCTTCATAAAAACTTGAAAAGCATAAGTTAAGCAATTTTATACATCTCAATGATTCATAGAACATAACAAACATATACTAGTTCACAGCAAAAGACAAAGTTGTGAGAAGGTTTACAAATCAGGAAAAAACAAGCAAGGCTTCTCTGAGCAAAGGGCCTCCCGGCAGGCTTAAATTTCCTGGAGTTCACTCTGGTTTTTTCTTGTTGCCACCATCCAGGGTTAGGTTCTCTCATTCCAGAATAACCAATTATAATTGTGGTCTCAGCTGGAATGCTGAACTGAACCATGCAGTGTACTGACCAGTGAAATTCTTGTGCATTCCACTAAATTTAAGCACCGCTATTTGCAGAAATAAGCAGACCACAATGCCTCTTGTCCGCGCACCTGTCCAAAAAACCGCCGTGCAGCCATGCCAGCTAGTCCTCGGTCCATGGATGAACTGGTAGAAAGTGCATTCCGGACTAGGATGCAGTTGTTTTCGCTCGTCCCTGCACTGCAATCAGGAAGTAAAACGTACGAATCAGCTTCTTTTAGATTGCGTTGGTCATTCTACCTTAGTTACTACCAATGTAGGGATACCTTGAAGACGGGAGGTTAGACGACGGCAACGAGGGATAGCCATCTCATTTTGCGCAGTTGTACTAAAACTGAGGTGTGTGCTTTTGATTGCGCGGATAGAAACGATACGGAGACAGACATCCCGAAACGATATGGAGACAGACATCCCTGTTTGCGCAAATACGAAATACGGTTATTTAAACAGTGACAGATATTACTACTTTCCCCCGTTTCCTCTTAGAACCAAGTCCTAGATTCATGCTACAGCTTTCCCACTTTCTTCCCTGTTTGAACCAACGCTTTGAGTCGACTGTATGAACTAGCTTTACTTCTAATAATAGTAGAAGTCTAGGTGGCTTTGGAACAGCGGACGGAAGTAGAAAAGGATCCACACGAAGGGGGAAGAGCTGGGGCAGTAGAGCAAGGCAGGTTTCGAAGGAATATATACCTGAGGGTCGTCGGCATGTGGCAAAGACGGCGTCGGGAGGCCGCATCTTGGCCACAATACCGCAGGGAGGAAGAAGGGGTCGGAGGCCCTCCCGAGCCGGCGCTCTCTCGGAGAGAACGGCACGGCCGCCGATCGGGACGCGCGGGCAGCCGTTGGTCTCCTCCCTCGCCGCCGACGACAGCGTGAACGATGCACCTACACCCCTGCCCCGGTCGAGGTTGTCCGGCCGGATTTGTGACCAGCCGTGAGCTGAGAGAGAGAGTGTGGCCACCTATGTCTTGCTTAGATCTGGAGAGCATGAGAGAGTGAATGAGAGGAACCCTAGTAAAGCAAGCGCTAAGGCTCCTGCTTTTATATATAGTGGAGTGATTTTGTTGTACCAGCTTCAAAAAAATGCGCTCCTACATGTACCCGCGAGTGGGTGTGAGAGAACTAGTGCGTGCGTGCACCGCTTCTCTTCGTGAGAGTACAATATACTATGCCCAAAGAACGTTCGCCGCAAGAGTAATAGTATAAGTGTGTGACGTGTGAGCTAAAATAAAATGTGCGCGCCGTCTTTTGTTTTTTAGAAGTTCTGAGGGTAGGGTGTGAAGAGCACATATGTGTGTGACGTCTACCTGCAGATAGACGGTGGGTGCGACGTGCGAGTCTGCGAGAGGACTCGGAGAGTCGTGACTCGTGAGGGTGCGTGTGCGTGAGAGAGAGGGGGGCACGTATCAATGCAATGCATGTGTCCGTAAATCATTATCCGACAAACGTTCGCCACAAGCCTTTTCCTGACGAACGCCGTAAGAACCGTTAGATCGGCATCCGATAGTGTCAGTTTTGCCATGTCATTTAACAGAACAGCCACTCCTCCTACACACAAATCTTCCACGTGAGTGTTAGCAACTGCCGTATGCTCCCTCCGTTCCGAAATGCAGTGCATATAGCTTTATTGAAAATTCGAACCTCGCAAACTTTTACCGAGTTTTCGTGTACCAAATTGCACATGTAGAATACCCTGTATATATCATTTCATTCATCTTCGAGAGGTAACTATAAAGATGGGTGAGGAGTCTACAAAGAAAGACCATCGTATCACCCGCAGCAATTTCAACCATCCTTTAGTGTCGAGGAATATCATAGGAACTCTATATGATATGATTTTTATAGGATTTTTTCCTTTAGAGCCAATTGGTTCATAGGAATAGATTCATATACTCTACATTTCAAAGGAAATAAACATGATATCATTTCTATAGCTTTAGAGCCACTTGGTTCATATGAATGGATTCCTATACTCCCTTAATTTCAAAGGAAAATAAACATTAGCATATATTCAATAGAAAAGTTCCTATGATATGAACCAAATTACATCTCTTTACTAATCCCTCCTCATAGGAATTGAGATACATGTCATCTCTAGATTCAATAGAAAAGTTCCTATGATGTGAACCAAATGACATCTCTTTTCCAATCCCTACTCATAGGAATTGAGATGCTCCATGTCATCTCTTTCCCTACAACTTCCATGTATACATCTTCTATTCCTAAATAGATAGTACAACCCACTAGTAGCTTTTTTCCAAAACATGCAACTATGGCACAAGAACTATATAGTGTGCCAATAACTTTGAAAGATGGTCGCTGGATGAAGCTAACCCGACAGTGCAGAGATGGGCAAATCCGAGCACTACTGGCCGTTGGATATCATCAACATTCCACCAGATCTGCCACATGTACAATTTAGAAGACTCCATGGTTGAACTTAAGCATAATGCACAAACCTCAAAACACAAGCACTTCTCCTTTGTTCTAGAATCTTCTGTATCATAATTGATTATTTTTTCTAAATGAATTGCCATTATTTGTTTTTTACTTTATGATTTACAATGCACAACCCCATGAATCTTAACATTTTTATAAAACTAATTGATTTTGAATGAGATGAACTATAAGAACTAAACGAACATCTACATCATGCATATATGACTCAAAGCTTTACATGCTATAGTGTGTATTTATTCATAATTTGGTTTCGAAATCTCATGCGTTCAATACATGTGTACCTTACTAGTTTTGAGTAGAGTAGCAAATTTCACGCGGCCCCGGGTATATCAAAATGCAGGGCCCATGCATCATTGCCTTTCGGTCGAACCTACGTCCACAATTTTTTGTACGTACTATATCTCCACTGGTCCCCGAACCCAAAATGCTGCCTCGTTCCCGTAAAACCAAGCGGCCCACACATATTTAAGGCGTCGACTCGAACCCGTTTACTACGACGTGGCCCCGCACGCCGTAGTACTCCTACAAACCCTACCGCCGCACTCATCATCGGTTTTCTTCAAGAGGACGAGGGAGAAGCCGATTTGTAGTGGAGGCGCTTTCAAAAAAAAGGATCTGTAGTGGAGACCCCTACCCTAGGGTGCCCTAGGTAGCTGCCGCACGCATCATTGTTTTCTCTTTTCTTTATGCTCTTGCGCGCTAGAGTGAAATGATGGTTGCTTCGTCCGTCCAGCTTAATGCGGGAAAGGTGGGGCTTTGTGATTTGACCCCTCATCGCTCATTTTCTACTACTGCGGCGCTACGACCGGGGTGCCTCCAATTCCAACCGCTGCTCCGAACTGTAATTTTGTGCATCGCACGTGGAACAAGACGGTGGATGACCACATGTCTGCCAAAGGGGTCCTGTTAAGTGTGTGGCCATTTCGTGTGCGGACTGACCCTGCTTGAGTTGCTACGCCAACACGACAGGAGCAGCCTACCACTTGGTTTTGCTCCCTTGGTGAATCCCGACTATATTGATCTAAAAATATACGTGCTGAACTACCCTCTCCGTCTCGGTTTTTTATTTGTAGGCGTCTCGGTTTATAGGGCCTGCACGTAGTTCTAGGTCATCCATTTGACTAACTAAATATGAGTTACTATGTCACAAAAAGTATATCATTGGATTCTTATTGGTTGATATGTGAAGAAACAAGAAACGAGGTAGAAGTTAATGCACCGCGCCTTAGTATTTTGGGATTATTTGGTTTTCGTAAGATGACTTACTCACCTAGACGGATGGAGTAGTTGTATTTAAAAGTCGAGGGCAGGGCTTTTCCTGCACGGTAGGTGGGGCAGTTCCGCCTAGTCAGTTCGATAGAGACGCGAGAAGACGAGGGAGTAGGCTGCTGCAAACATAGGGCTGTGTGATTTGACAGCGAGTTACTGCTGGACAGGTGGGGCCCCGTGATTTGACTTGCCATTATCATTTTAACTGCGGCGCTACGACCGGCGTGAGTCTCCCGATTCCTGACCACCTCCATACAGGTGCCTCTCCCAATGCTCCACCATGTAGTAGAGGCTGGCTCTTGCATGAGAGCCCACTTCTCCACTTTTTCCTTGCCTCTCTTTCCTCCACATATGCAAAAATGCCATGTAAAGCGCACTATTGTACTTACTTGATCCTATAGGTGCTTAAGCTTGCCACATAGGCATAAAGTCTGATGTGGCAAGTTAATCAAGAAGAGAGAGACTAGTTTGGTGACCCAAGGAAGAAACGGTGCTAAGCGCGTGAGGTGAAAAGACAATTTTGAGTCTATAGCTAATTAAATGAAGCAAACTTAGCAACACCATTTCATTGGAAGAGGTCACTCCTTGGCAAATGCAATAAATACTAGTACTCCCTATGTCCCATAATATAAGAACTTTTTTGGCACTACACTAGTGTCAAAAACGTTCTTATATTATGGGACGGAGGGAGTACGAAGAAAGAGATAGAGAGGAGTAAAAAAATAAACTTATTGCCAACCTTATAGCCAACCTTGTTGTAGTATGAGTGACTAAGTGATGACTATGTATGACATGCCAACATCAGATAGCCTAACGCACCGTGTTAAATCTCCAAGGGCGCGAGCGACGCGACGGTCGTGGTAGGCGCAACCATGATACGGGCTGCTGGCAGCCCTTGGATCTGAGATCAAACAGTCGCATGCTAAGTTGCTGAAAATTTGCAGAATAACCCTCCAGGATAGGATATTCACCCATAGGTCTAGAATCACGCCATGCAACCGTTCGATCTCAGATCCAAGGGCTCTCGGAAGCCCGTATCATGGGAGAATGGAAAGCCACTACCCTGCCGTTCGCACGCTGGCAATTCGCTCCTACTCGTCCTCGCACGTCCTTTAATACTACGATGGTTCGCTCCTAGTCGTCCCGTCCATTCATATTACAACAGGTCCACTAATCCTAACCCTTCTCCCAAATCCATGGTGTCCCAAATATCCACGATCGGCAGTGAGTACAAGGTTAGAACCATCACCGGCGATGAGTTCAACGTCATCTACACCTGTTCTTCCGCGACAGTGAAAGGACGCCTTTCTCGCTTCAGATGCATGTTTGAAAACTCAGATGATGAGTGAGTCGCTGGGCTAGATGTTGAGTACACCACAATCCTAGGACAAGAGAAGGATCTAAAGGACGAAGAGAGGAAGAAGCCCGCCGTGATCCTGGTTTGCATACATAACGTTTGCTTGGTCTACCACATATGCCATGCCGACGTTGAGTGCCAGGATTTTAAGAACTTCCTCAAGGACAAAACAGTGAAATTCGTTACTATAGACTTTAAGAACGACAAAGAAGTCTTGGGTCGGATAGGCCTCATTGTAGGCAACCCCTTCGACCTCCAGAAGAATCGGCTGGTGCGCTCTCATCAGCCTTCAATGCTGACCCTGGCAAGAGCCATGGTCCATCCTTCATACCGTAAACTAGAGAAACCTCATTACACGTTTCATCGTCATGCATGGCAGCGGAATGTACTAGATATAGACCACATCCACTATGCTGCAATGGATGGCTACCTTTGTTTCCATATCTACAAGGGTTGGATGAAGAGCAACAGCCAAGTTGGCGGTTCAAGCAAAGAAGTATCGGCCAAGAGGAAGAGGGACAAGGACGAAGTCGCGGACGTGGACGAGGACTCCGAGTAAGGTGGCAGTGTTGTTGCTCATGGTGGTTCTAAACTTCTAATGCAGTGTCTACCAGATTAGTTGCATAGTTTAATCTCAGGTGTGCTTAGTTTAATTTGAGGGGTGTGTTGTGCTGAGCCCCCAGCAGAACTATGTTATGTTTCTTCTTGTTACTTTAACTCTTTAGTATGTACATACTACTTGTATTTCTTTAATAGAATTTAGCACCCCAATTAAGCATGTACTAGCTTTTTTAATAGTACTATATGCATAATTTGGCGACGAGCACTCTCTATATGTACCACCTTTTTTTAAAATTTCAATTTTTGCTCCATGGCGCAATCAATCGATAGTACTACTGTACAAAAGTATACATTTTTTAAAAGGCTAGAGTACTGTTCATCACATATATAGCCAGTTAAATTCTCAACCTAGAACGACGTGCATGCCATGTAGTAAACTGATACTGAGGAAGTATAGTAAAAATGAGGTGATTTTACCGAGCGATCGGCGGGGGAGCATGGCCTGTCATGCGGTCCCACGTGTCATGATGTACCAAGGCGATGCGCGTGTCCCTCTTGAGGCAGAAGCAATACTAGTACGTGGTTTGAGATGATGGCGAACCGAAGTGTGAAATAATGGTTGCTTCGTCCTCTAGGAAGGTGCGGCATTGTGATTTGACGTCTCATTGCTCATTACTACTACTGGGCTGGTACGAGTGGGGTGCGCCCCCTGCTGTTCTGCACTGTTATTTGGTGCTTGACACGTCGACCCGGTTGCTATATGTACCACATGTTGGCGACAGGAAGTACAGAATTCATGAAAGGGAGCATCGACGGAGGAGTATACTACAAAATTCATGAAAGGGAGCGACTTAGTTTTGGAAATATCTGTTTTTACGGAGTACGTACCCACTAGGGTTTATAGGGCTCATCTAAAAACATTCGTTTTTCCGTTTGATAAGTCTCAATTCTACTACTCCCTCCTTTCCGGTTTATAGGGCTCAAATCTGAAATCTCATCAACCAAGGCATTTTGTGAGTGGAGGAATGTATCTCGTACTTTACAAAACTACTCAAATTAAACTCATGCATTAATTTGGATTAATTGTAGTGCATGCATGCTTGGCCACTAGATGAGTAGGAATATTACATGCATTGGTGTGTTCCTTTTTAATTCTTGCATGCAAAGATTTAACGCGCCTCGAAAACTAAAAATAACATGGAGATGAGCCCTTTAAATTGGAAAAACAAGAAAGTTGAAATAAGCCCTATAAACCGGAAAGGAGGGAGTATACTAGTAGTAGTACCCTTACATGTTGGATTTCGGGGTGCGTTAGATCACCCGACGCAAGCAGTGTCAAGACGAAACTAACCAATGCATGTACAAGTTCATGGAAATTTAGTGGTCATTCATGCATTTGTTCTAATTAAAGGCTCGGTAAACATAACTTCTTGAGAAAAAACGAGCTTACTAATTACTTGTGCAAACTACAAAATTAATTCCACCACTCATCGTCTACCTTGGTTGGAGAGATTTTGAAATTGAGTCATAAACTGGAAAGGAGGGAGTAGTAACTTTTGTCTTGATTACTATTTGTTGCCTTGTATAGATGCAAAATGTATTTTTTATAGTGGCCTTGTATAAGTAAGTGGAGGGAGTACTAACCGAAGTACGTACATAGTAGGGACGAGGAGTAAACGGAGGGAGTAGTAAAATTTTCTCCTCGTGCTGCGAGCCATCGCGCGCGTGGGCGAGGGAGCGGGCGTAAAGGCGTACATTAGTACTAGTAAGATTCACCTCATCCTATGAGCCACCGCGCCCGTGGGCGGGGGAGATGGCGTATTAAGCAAGCTTCTCCTCGCTCTGCGAGTTGACGGGACACATCAAAAGTACTCCAGTGTATAGAGCCTTGCCTCTAAGGTAGGCCCCACATGGTTTGCCTCTTTTTTTAATTTAACTTAACGCGTCAAGTCGCAATTTGTTTGTTCACCCGTGGTAGACGATCCTCCCTCCCCCAAGTGGAGAACCAGTACACGTGCCAAATTACCACGTGGGCTGCCTTTTTCGTACAGAAATGAGCTCCACCGTGTACCCGCGCGGGTGTGGTTGGGAAAGAGACGGGAGTACGTGCACCGTGCATGCACATCTTCTCTTCGTGCATGTACCCCACCTACGTGGGTGTGTGTGACAGAGATACAAACCTAAACATAATGCGCTGTCCATCCCCATGCCTCTGCCCAGTCCAACCACCAGTCACCACCAAGCTCCACTCCTCCTCACCTTATCTCTCATATTTCTCCCTCCATTTTTATATACAAGGGGCCACTATCAAAATTACAATTTGCAGATATACAAGGCCACTAACACTAATCAATGCAATATTAATGTTGTTTGCCTCGTGGTACTAGCAAAGGAGGACATTAATTATCCCTTGCATGCATGCGGGAGTTTGTAAAAAAATGCATCTTGATGTTTCGTGCAATGCACGTGCATCTTGCTAGTCCATGAAAACAACACATGGCAAAATTCCACGGCAAACGAGGGATTTGAATCTGTTGGGAGGGGCTGTTTGGATCTTGCCCGGGGTAGCCAAAATATTGGCGACCCTTTTGTCCACCGGTGCCTTTGCCACCGATGAACGAAGAATGGCTCGGGTGCTCATGCTGTCATGCATCCTCCAGCACGCACATTGGAGACGAGCTCGCACGAGCTGTGATTTTTTGTCCCACAGCACCGCCCAAGCCACCCCCAGACCGACCGGCGACCCGCAAATTACGCCATCCAACCGTAGCCGCACACATTATGACAGCAACTCAACCAACCGGACGAAATTCACGCAAACACGTAGACAAAGTGATATTTCATATAAACAACAACGGAAATCATATAATATATCGTATTTTCACACAAACATGACGGATTTCATTACATTCAAATGAACTATGCGGTGCTAGTTCTGGACAGCACAGGTATATAATATCTGGCCTAAATGGTCGCCCGCCGATCTCTTTGTGTTCCTCATGTCCGGCAGCACGATCACCGGACTGCCGGGAGCCCTGGAGGTATATGCTTCAGCGCAAAGGATGGCTCGCTTCCCCACTGCCCAACTGATATCATTGGCTGGTGCCAAAGATGATGGTGGCCGGCACCAGTTCGAGTTCATCTCCGGCCACTACTTCGCCATGGCCGGCACCGGCTCGAGTTCATCCTAACATTCCCCTCTTTCATGGAGCCCATACGGGGTCGATGAAGGTCCTCGCAACAAAAGGATACGGCAAGACACCTGCTGTGTACGCCGGCGTCGCCTCCGCGGTGGCCTTCTTGGGACCCAAGCGGCGGCGTCCTCCCGTGTTCTACTTCTCCTCGATGATGGCGGCGGACGCAGAGATGCTGGCCACCGAATCATCGCTCTCCGCGCACCCGGCTTTTGTCGCTGCTTTCATGGCGCGGCCGCCGGCATGGGAGTCTCGGTCATAGAAACTGGAGAAGCAGTACGAGGCGGCGGCATGGATGGCAGCAACGACGCCCGTGCGCCGCTCCTCGTCGAGCTGGCCTGGAGCGGCGAGTTGCTGAACCGCGCGCCGGCTTGGGGCGGCAACTGGCTCCGTCGGGCGAGGGGAGGGAGGTGGATCAGCGAGCTGCATAGCTCGTATCCGGCGGGCTACCCAGCCGGCTTGGATGCGGAATAACTACTCTTCGTAATCCATTGTAAGAGTGGACAAAATGGTGGAGGAGATAGGGGCGCGACGGAGGTGTGCGGTTCTTGGCCGGCGTTTGGCCTCGTTTAAATAGGAGATTAAATAGATGACGGACGGGAGGAGCTTAGCCGGCGTTGCGTTTAACGCCGGCCCGGTCATGAATGGACGTGTGTCAAGAGTGGGTTTCTCGGCTTCCACACGGGCGGGTTTCGTGGAGGCGTTTGAATGCGGCACGGAGGCGTGTTCAGCCGGGCATGCCGCGAGTGGCGCCCTCGACTCTAACCTAGGACACCGCACCATTCTTCCACTGACGTGTGGGCTCTTTGGATGCATGGCCTGCATGTCAGTGACCCAACGCAGGCAGCGCACATCAGAGGAACCTTTGGTTGCCCAGGGCAGTCAGAAGCGGGCATTTCATAAACCGATGATTGTTCATTGAGTGTGACATCATCTTTTTCATGTAGTTAAGCCTACTATGTTGATAGCCCGTTCGATACATTGTGATTCATAAAGACCGCTGCAAACATCAATGTTCTGCTTATCACAGATAAGATTGATTAATACCCGTAACAATCCATGTCCTTAACAAAGGGTGCATGCACCTATAGGTTGAGCGTGTGTCTTGCGTCATGTGCTATGTGCATGCAGGCGTGTGAGTGTTGCGTGCGTGCAAGGGTGCGTTTCAGTGTTGCATGCATGGGTGCGTACGTGCGTGTGTTCGTGAGTGCATGTGTATGTGTCAGTGTTGCACGCCAGCATGCGTGCGTGTGTACGTTATGTGTACGTGTCAGTGTTGCACGCCTACATGCCTGCATGTCTTGCATGCGTGCATGTGTACGTGCGGGGTGAGGCTACACGTCAGTCGACTTACTTTTTCATCTCTGGTGATTTTCCAGCCGTTGGATACGAAATCAAGGGCCTCTAGTTTATCATCAAACTCCACCCCCCTGAGCCGCCAGCCTCCGCCGCCCGCGGCCGGCCCGCCCTCCCCGAAACCACTCCCCACCGCCGGTCCACCGCCGCACCGGCCATCCCTCTAGCCCCCCCCCTCCCCGCGCGCCGAGCTTTTTCTCTGGGGATTCCCACCCCGTCGCCCAATGAACGCCCCCAACCACCGGTGACTGCCAACCAGAGGTCTCACGACTTCGAATACCCACCGACCACTAGTTTATTACCATTTCCGTCCTTCATATACGCGCTGACGGGTGGGCCCTATGGTAATGTGCGCTGCTGAATGTGGACCATTTGACTGGTCAATTGATCGTGTTGTCAACAAATTACAGAGCTGTATGGTGAGCCAGTGACCGTATGATCACCCTAAAATGTACTCCTATTTTATTAGTGGCAACAAAATATGGAGACGTATCGTGAGCTAGATACCGTTGTACTATTGTATATGCTTATTTTCTTAGTGGCCGATTGCGTGTGTGGTGTGGTGGGCACATCATTTCTAGTTGTGGTGGGTCAACATGAAGACTCGTGGGTCGGTTCCATCCTACGCCACATATAGGTTGGACCGAGACGTGTTATACGAAGACCCATGTGGAGGACTCGGCGTACAACATGAAGCTACCAGAGTCGCGGAGGACTCTATCCCCACTGGTGATAAGTCGACTATATATGATTTGTAACCCTAGGCCCTTAGTATGTTATACAAGCTTGGGGGCTAGTTCGTCGATAGTATACACACACACACAATGCCTGGTATTCACATGTACTTTGTACACACCCCTATCACTAATATACAGTACCAGGAGTAGGCTCTTTCTTCAACTGCAAGGGTCCGATCCGAACTAGGGTAAAACTTTGCCTCATATGACCATCCAGCCTAACAGCAAGGGATATCCTATCAAATGATATGATGAAATCATATCTGCCAAGTACTAAGAGAGAGATGTGTCGGGGGGGGGGGCAATGTATGCGAGAGAGTCCTAAAGATAATGTGCGTGCGGGAGACACGTAGGCACATATATGTGCGTATAGAGGGCTAGTAGAGACCGTGCATGTGTATATATGCATGTGAGAGAAATAGTGTTTTCCAACTGAGATTAGTGAAAAGAGTGGTACATAGTAGTCAAAAAGAGAGAGAGAAACAGAGAGAGCATGTGCGTGAGACACCCCGACACCCTGAGAGAGATTGTGAGCATGTGTGAAAGAGAAATGCCGATGCATATAAAGTGTGTGCACTTATGCATTAGATAGAGAGATATATAATGCGTTTGTGAGAACGAGTCGAGGCATAGTGCATCTACGTGTAAAAGGCGGTTCTACGCATTAAATTAAAATATAAATGGCATTATTATTTTTGGATGAGATCATGAATTTTGCAAAATTGTGTAAGGACGAAAATCGGTCTATCAGACACCCATACTCTATTGAATTCTAGCATGTGCATGTGTTTATTTCATCTTATCGATTCATGGAGTGAGAGCGGTTTGAAATACAGGCAATGGATGCTTTTGCAATTCATATATAAACATTAATTAGTGCACTCCATGTTGTTAGTGTGAAGCACTTTATACATTTGTCACTTGCATGGATACATTCCAAATTGCTAGCTACGAAATAAAATACATGTCAAATTCAACATAAAGGGGGTTTCGAAGATTCAAATTCATAGGAAGTGCATTCATCTATTTGAACCCGAGATAATGGCATTTGTAAATCATATGTAAAAGGGGGCATCAATCTTTGTTGTGAGTTTGAACATGCTATATAAATTCATACGCATATCTAACTTATTTTTTTGCAACCAAGGAGATTATATCTGGAACCATGCATGAACTGAGGTAAGTTGCATATTTTTTAATATATACTCGTGTATAATGTATATTCAAATGTACCCCCTCCATTCCAAAATAATCGTAGCTTCAGGATTTTCAAGAGTAAAGATTTGTGAAGTTTGTCAAATCCTGAAAGTTCAATTCAAGAGAACCGAAAACATTAATGCTTCTGCTCCCAAATATTGAATGAAGCGCCAAATAGGCCTCTGGTCACCCAAAACCGCGTCATACTAATGTTTTGGTGGTAAGAAATTACTGTCCTGACTCTGGCTCGTGTAGCCTATCGGCCCGATGTCCAAAGGTCTAAACCGGGGTAGGTTTGTAACTTCACCAAAACGCCAGTCTCAACCGCCTCCGAGAAGCATTCATACGCCGTGGGCACCTAAACACCCATGTGCTCGGCCGAAATCTATCCCGCCCACATTTGGGACACCTGACATGACTGTCCTACCCCCAATCCGCAATATGTTCGAAATTTTAGATGGGGGCAAAGTTTGTAACTTTCCCCAAATTTCAAACAAGCGCGTCTCAAACCGTAACATTGTTCCCCCTTAGTTCCCAGCCTCCCTCCGTTTCCCCATTAATACTCCATGGGCGCCAAAACTCCCTCTCCACCAGCCGCGAAACCCCAGCCTCCTCCATCCTCCACCCCATAGCGGCCAATCCACCGCCGCCCTCCTCCATCAAGTCGGAGCCGGTACCCCGACGTCGTCGTCCAATGCAACCACAACTGCAATGCCCTCAAGGACTTAGCAGCTGAAGTCGAGGCAGAGCTGCCTCCACGATGTCGACGCCGACATGCGCCGTACCAGAACCACTCCGACCAGGCCATCTTGCGCCTCACTGCTGCGGCTCCACTGTCGCAACCATCCACTGCACTGGAGCTGTTCCCGCTACACCGTCATTCCTCGCCTCGGATCTGCTTCCCCGCCGTCGACAGACGGCCACCACACCACACTCAACAACTTGGCCATGGGTTCGTCCAAGGCTGCACCGTCCTCCACAACTTTTGGTTTCCGACCAACAAGAAGATCGTCGGAAAAACAGAAGGAGGACACAACACTGCCAGCAGAAAGAGGTACTCCTCTTCCCTTATTCGTGCAAATCTTACATTTTTGCTCACACCGTATTCATCCCACGAAAGAAACTAGTTGATCGTTTCTTACTGCATCTTCTTCGTGATAATAATGCACAAGGTTTCCTCCCTTTTACTATTTCACCTTTGCTAGAGGTCAGTAGCCCGCTTGGATTTCAATTCAGGGTCAGTCAAACCACAATTAAAAGAAGCAGCACCCGCTTAGGCACGCGGAGCACCTAGTGTGCCTGTTCCCCAGGGAAGCGGCGCATCAGTGTCTATCATAGGGGTGTGGGACACAGGAGCTGCTTGCGCCCGATCTGGAGGTCGGCGGGGCTTGAATGGATGGCCAGGGGGCGGTGCCAAGCACGACGGTGCAGTGAGGTCGAGGGGAGGGCGCAGGCAGAGGAGGAATACTGGGCCGGTGGTCGCTGGCGTTTCGAGGAAGATCATCAAAACTGACTGGCTGGAGGTAGATGAAGGCGATATGCCCGTTCTTTGTACATTGGACGATGAAGAAAAAATGGACTGACCTATTTGCTTTTAGTCGACTGTTATTTTCATAGAATCATGTAGTAATTTAGTGTGCCATGCATGTTGTAGAGCTATCATATGTCTCCCGTCATTTATTTCTCACCGACGTGCTATCTGCTACCTTTACACTGTACTAATTGTGCACACACTTCACCCATACTCACACTATTGTTTTTTATGCATGGGTATTTCAGACTCTGACGCAGTGTTGATGAATGCAGAAAAGAAAAGACAGAAGTCGCTCCAGTGTAATTCAAAGATAAGCACAAAGCATTTCAGCGCTCTAATGGGTGCAGTGTCAGCAGTTGGAGACAGTAAACGTAGCTCTGCAGTTGATGATCTCAATTGCCACACACAACCAACCCAGGTGCTTGCTTTAACTTTGCGCTGTCAAATGTGGTTGCATGTTGCATATGGTGTCTAGCTTTTATTGCTTCCAATTTGGTTAAATTGCATCGTCTTACTTTACACATTATACCTTTGATAATGACATGCCTTCCTGTTTTTGATACATACTACATATGTCTATTAACCATGTTCGTACATCAAACTAATGCTCTTTTGTATCCCTCGTCAATCACTTATGATGAGACAATCACCGAGTGGGTTACTGTGAGACGCCCTACTCATTTAAAGAGTGCAGTGTCATCCTCCCCACACGATTCTCAAGAAACAGCAAGGCTAAATGAAGATAGTCAACGTAGCTCTATAGTTGATCACCGCAATTCCCCCACACCACCATCGCAGGTGCTTGCTCTTACTTGGCTGTGTGATATGTGGTTGCATGTTGCATATGGTGTCTACCTTGTAATGCTTCTAATTAGGGTAAATTGCATCTGCTTAGTTAACACATTATACCTGTGAATATGACATGCCTTCCTGTTTTTGGTACATACTACATCTTTCTATTAACCATGTTCTTACATCAAACTACTTTTCTTGTGTATCCCTCATCAATGCTCCTAATTTGGTAAATTTCATCTCCTTAGCTTACACATTATACATGTGAATATGACACGCCTTCCTGTTTTTGGTACATACTACATCTGCCTATCACACCATGTTCTTACATCAAACTACTGTTCTTGTGTATCCTGCGTCTATCGCTTATGATGAGACAGTCACGCGCGTGGGTTAATATGAGACGCAATACTCTTATAAATAATGCGATTTCATCCTCTCCACATGATTCTCAAGAAACAACAAGCCTAAATGAAGATATTGAACGTTGCTCTGTACCTGAAGACCGCACTTCCCCTACACCTCCATCACAGGTGCTTTCTCCAACTTCGCAGTGTAATATGTGGTTGCATGTTGCATACGGTGTCTAGCTTGTAATGCTGCTAATTAGGGTAAATTGCATCTGCTTAGTTTACACACTATACCTGTGAATATGACATGCCTTCCTATTTTTGGTACACACTACATCTATGTGTTAACCTTGATCTTACATGAAACTACCTCTCTTATGTATCCTGCATCAATCACTTACGATGAGTCACCTTTATTCGTTGCATATTGCATATTATTTCTAGCCTGTTGCCATGTATTGCTTCTAATTTGGTCAAATACATTTGTTAGGGCACCCTATTAATTTGGCAGAGTGATATTGGTTTCATCTTTCTTATGGTTTCTAGCTTGCATCGATTCTAACAAGTTCAAGCACCTTGTGCTTAGTTTACACTTTATACATCATACATGTCAATATGTCACGCCGTCCTATTTTTCATACATATTCCATCCTCCTATCATGCGGCTGCCTTACATGAAAGTAGTGTTCATCAGTATCATGCATCAATGAGTTCTGAAGAGCAAATTTTATTCTTTTTTCTTGTGGGTTTGACTTGACAAGGCAAAATTAAGAAAGAGGAAGGAAAAGAGTAAGGAAGGCAATGATGGTGGTCCTCTGCAGCAACGTAAACGGAGCATATGTACCGATTCTCCTTGTAATGATAGTGCATTACAAGGTCCAAGTCTCCACTCCCCTACTCCACCATCCAAGGTGCTTGCTCTAACTTGGCAGTGTGATATCTGGTTGCATGTTGCATACGGTGTCTACCTCGTATTGCTCCTAATTAGTGTAAACTGCATCTGCTTATCTTACAGATGATACATGTGAATATGACACGCTTTCCTATTTTTGGTACATACTATATCTGTCTATCACACCATGTTCTTACATGAAACTACTCTTCTTGTGTATCCTCCATCAGTCACTTATGATGGGACACCTTTAAGTTGGTAGTGTGATATTGGTTTGCGCCTTGAATATGATTTCTAGCATCTATTGCTTCTAGTTTGATGGACGCCACCTATGACGAGACAGTTTTAACTTGGCAGAGTGATATTGATTGCACCTTCCATATGGTGTCTTGCAGTGTTTCTAATTTGTTGAAGTGCCTTTTGCTTAGTTACCACATCATAGGTGTGAATATGTCAAGCCGTCCATTTTTCGTACATATTCCATCCTCGTATCATGACTTTTCCTTTCATCAGAGTAGTGTTCGTCAGTATCATGCATGAATGAGTTCTGAAGTGCGAATGATATTCCTTTTTCTTGTCGGTATGACCTCACAATGCAAAATCAATAAAGCTGAAGGAAATTGGCAAGGCATTGGATGATGGTGGTCCTTCTGAGAAACTGAAACGGAGGTTCTCTACAGATTCTACTCCGCCATCCTCCCAACAAGATTCGCAAGACAACGCAAGGCTAGACAGTCAACGCAGGTGTGTAGATGATGAGCACATCTCCCCTACTCCACCATCACAGGTGCTTTCTCTAACTTGGCACTATTATATGTGGTTTCATGTTGCGTATGATGTCTAGCTTGTATTGCTTCTAACTTTGCTGAGTTGCATCTGCTTACTTTACACATAATGCCCGTGAATATGACATGTGTTCCTATTTCTATATCAGACTACTATTCTCGCATATCCTGCATCCGTCACTTATGATAATGCACCTCTAAGTCGCCACTTTGATATTGGTTGTGTCTTGCATATGATTTCTAGCATGTACTACTTCTAATTTGTTGAAACGCCATACAGTTTGAACTTGGCAGAGTGATATTGGTTGCATCTTTCATATGGTGTCTAGCTTGCAGTGCTTCTAATTTGTTAAAATGCCTTCTGCTTAGTTACCACATCATAGGTGTGAATATGTCACACCATCATGTTTTTCATACATATTTCATCCTCGCATCATGTGTTTGCCTTTCATCCGAGTAGTGTTCGTCCGTATCATGCATGAATGAGTTCTGAAGAGCGAATTTTATTCCTTTTTCTTATCGGTTTGACTTCACAATGCAAAATCATTACAGCTGAAGGAAATTAGTCCGACAGTGGATGATGGTGGCCCTTCGGAGCAACTCAAACAGGGGGACTATACAGATTCTACTCCGCCATCCTCCCAACAAGATTCGCAAGACAACACAAGGCTGGACAGTCAACATAGCTATGTAGATGATGAGCACATCTCCCCTACTCCACCATCACAGGTGCTTGCTCTAACTTGACACTATTATATGTGATTGCATATTGCGTATGATGTCTAGCTTGTATTGCTTCTAACTTGAATTGCATCTGTTTACTTTACACATAATGCCTGTGAATATGACACGTGTTCCTGTTTCTAGAACATACGTGTACATGATCAGCACATCTCCCCTACTCAACCATCACAGGTGCTTGCTCTTATTTGGAACTGTTATACGTGGTTGCATTTTCCATATGATGTCTAGTTTGTATTGCTTCTGATTATGTAGAATTGCATCTACGTAGCTTACAACTTATACCTGCAACGATCACTTACCCATAAGACACATTTAACTTGGGACTGTGATGTAGGTTGCATCTTGCATTGTCTTGTAGCTTGCACTGCTTCTAATTTCTTGAAATGGCACTTACGACGAGACACTTTTTACCTGATAGAGTGATATTGGTTGCATGTTCATATGGTGCCTAGCTTTCATTTCTTCTAATTTTGTTGAAATGCCTTCCGCTTACTGTTTTTTCATACATATTCCATCATGCTATCGTACGTGTGAATATGAAATGCTGTCTTTTTCGTATATATTCCATCCTCCTATCCTGCGCTTTCCTTACATCAAAGTAGTGTTCATCTGTACCAGGCATCAACCAGTTATGCAGAGCTAAATTTATTCATTTTCTTGTGGTTTTGACTTCATAAGGCAATATCAGAAAATAGGAAGGAAAAGAGTAAGTTAGGGGATGTTGGTGGTACTCCGCACCGACACAAACAAAGACTCTCTAGATTTGCCACTGCTACTGCTAATGAAGTTGAAGTCCCAAGTCTACATGATGAGTTCATCTCCCATACTCCACCATCGCAGGTGCTTGCTCTAAGTTGACAGTGTGATAATTGGTTTCATGTTGCATATGTTGTCTAGCCTGTATTTCTTATATTTTGATTAAATTGAACTTGCTAAGTTTATACGTTATACATGTGCATATGACATGGCTTTCTGTGTCTAGAATACACTGCATTTATCTATCATGCCATGTTCTTACATCAAAGTTATCCCGCATCAATAACTCATGATTGGACGCTTTTAACATGGCAGTTTGATAGTGGTAGCATCTTTCATATGGTGTCTAGCTTGCATTACTTCTATTTTCTTGAAAATCCTTCTGCTTAGTTTGCACATCGTAGCTGTGAATATGTCATGCCGTCCTGTTTTTCTTACATATTCCATCCTCATACGGTTGTCTTACATCAAAGTATTGGTTGTCTGTATCATGCATCAATGAGTTCTGAAGAGTGTTTTTATTCTTTTGTGTTGTGGGTACAACTTGACATGGCAAAGTCAAAAAAGAGCAAGGAAAATAATATAGTAGGGATTGCTGTTACTCGTCGGGTGAAACGGAAAAGGTTCTGCCGTCGAGATTCTGCTAGTACTTATAGTGCAGTAGAAGGTCCAAGTCCACCGGCTAAATCTACAAACATAGTATCACCTGCACCACCAGCTGCAGCATCCGCTTCAACTGTACCAGCATCTCAACCAGTTACTCGTTCGTTTGCTCCGGAACTGGCCAGTTCCCCAGCTGCCTTCACACCTAACACTACTTTTGAAGCACTGCTGACACAACAGGACTTGGCAAGATCAGATGAACCTCATGAGCATCAACACCAAGACGGTACCTGACCGAGTCAAGTTGCAGTTGCATGCTCCTTTATATGTACTCTCACAGTTTGATGTGCACTAACACTTTCCATATTCGTTGTTGAACTAGCACCACGGTGCAAGCGGAAACAGACATCAGGGATAAGGCTTGATAGATTAACAAAATCTAAAGGAGGAAGAATGCAGATCCATTTGAGGCAGGTTTAAAAAGGCCACGTGATGCTACAGAGTCAGCCAAGTTAGTATCAGAGGTAGCCGTTGCCGTTAGGTGTCATGCACATATCCTCCCAACGTGGATCAAGTACAGGAATGAGAAAGACAATACCCAGTTTAACACCTTCCTTGACCATTTATCCATAAGTAATGTTATTCATCGCAATTAGTAATATTGTCTTGCTCTGTCCCATACTTTCTAGCTTCCTCCTAATAAGACTCACATTCTTTTTTCAATAGATGAGGTTCAAGTTGGATCCGAAAGATGATGCAACTAAACAAGCATGCACTCATGTTTTTCAGTCTACTCAGCGATAGTATCGGTACCACCTTAGAAAATCTCACTTTGAAGGCAAGGCTAACAATGAAATCGCCCAAACATCTCCAGTGGAATATATTACAGATGAAGACTGGACAGCCCTCGTTAAACACTAGTCTGATCCAAAGTATCAGGTAGGCTATATGTATTTGATCAGACCACATATTGAACTTGTATTTATGTATGTGCCTTACAAGTGTATCTTCTTCTTGGCTAACTGTTTGAAGAACAAAACCAACCGTTCTAAAGTGAAGTTCCAATAGACAACATGATATCGTAGCTATATTGCACACTGCGAGGCTCTTGTAAATAGCTGCTACTTCCTTCTTTTTTTGTGCCATATTATCGTATCTATATTGACTTGTTCCAAATACATAGGAAAGCCCGTGCGGACCAAAAAGAACCTGAACCGAATGCAGTGCAAATCTTCAAGGATTTCCACACCAGCAAGATGAAGGGCATGAGCACACTAGTTCAAGCCGCTGTTGTAAGTCCTTGCTCCTCATGCCTTGAACTGATTGGTACTATGATGTGTTCATTTAACTACTTGGTTTGCAGCCAATGTCAGTTACTCTGTTCACTTTTATACACAGTTGTCTTACCGTATCATTTCACCTTACATGGTTTAAAAGAGATGAAGGATATTCTTTTGGTCTTGATCTGTAATCTATTTGTTATGTTCACGTGCGCACACAATGATAAAATAGCCTGTTTGTTTTATATCTATTTGCCCATGATATGAATGATGTCATACTATGTTCATCCTACTTTAAACCGTGTCTCTTTATCCTTAGGTGTCAACGAATGTGAGGAAATAGACAATACAGTAGGCATGCTACATGGACATATGTTCCAAAAGTGATTTTATTATGTAGTTGGCACTACAATACATGCTAATGTATTACAATAGTTCACCAAAATAAGTTATGTATAAACGTTTAACCTACTTTGTTTGTTTTTGTCTCATTAGTAACTTATCTCGTACACTAATCTATGAGTTCAAACTTTCAGGAAGCTATGGAACAAATGATTGAACAGCCACAACCACCTGAAGGTGACAAGGCTACTACAGGCACAATGTCACCTCTTGCTGCAGTGCGTCAGTATCTCTCCACAAACGGTGCAAAAAGCACCTTCCTGCGTAATTCTGGGTTGGTTGTCAAGGTAACCTCATCCAAATCGCCTACTAAACAAAATCTTCCTGCTAGACAGAGTGATATATCTGTGCTCCAGACACAAGTCCAATCCCTAATGGACGTTGTTTCAGAAACAAGAATAGTGGTTGAGAAATTTCGTCAAGATATGAATGGTTTTGAAACTAGACTATCAGACATTCGCTTCGTTGTTCAAGAGCAATGGCGGAAAAAAGTGGAGATCGTGCTGCTCCATCAGATTCTATAGCCTGAAACATTAGCACTCAGGTCAAATGATCTGTTCTTCTATACATCTGATTGTGCTATTATCTGGAAGGACTGTAAACTTTATGCCAACAGGCCTTTTGTTGTATGGTTGGAATTTATTTTGTTGTGATACAACATTTATGATGCTGCCACAGGCTGCAGTAATTACGACGCTATTTTTGTATAGTGTAGGTTTATCTTAGTAATGTATTTGGCCGAAAGCTTCGTAGGAGCCTAACATGCCAACATTCGTTGGGCCCATTCCAATTGGGCTAAAAACAATTACGGGCCAAAATTGGCATGTAGCCCACTAAAAATATCTGGGCCTAAATCAGCATAAGCTTTCATATTTTTCTGGTAGGCCTGTGCCCATAGTGGGCCTTTAACAGGCCTAAACATAATTTGGGACCTCAGTAAAAATAGGCCGTTTATAGGTGTAACTATCTCGAGCCCATAAAAACATGGGCCTTTAATACACCGAAAGTGAGATTGGGCCCTGATTGTGCCAAATAACCCACTGGACTTAGCAGGCCGAAATGGTGGCCCATTTATGATGCGGATATTTGACAGGCCAAAATTCGGACGGACCGTAAATGCGCCGACCTAATACATGGGCCTTTAACAGGCGAAAACTTCGGTTGGGCTAGATAATCGTCATTTTTATATGGGCCGTTAATGCGCCCGATATGACGTTGGCCACATATGGCCCATGGTTTACGTCCGACATTAACAGGCCGAAAATGACAACAGGCCGAAAGTGGCCCAAATCTATAGTGGGACTCTAACAGGCCGAATGTCAGACATGGCTGAATATGACCCAAATCCTTCACGGTCATTTATGGGCCAAAAGTTTTGATGGCATGTAAATGGGCACAACTGAAGCCGGACCTTTAACAGGCCGGAAATACACCGGGCCATAATTCAGCCCAATTACTCAGCGGACTGTTAACGGGCCAGAAGTGACCATGGGCCGCATTGATGATAAGTTTAGGACAGGCCGTTGACGGGCCGATTTGATAGAGAATGTTGGGCCTTTAGCTGGGTCGGCCCATTATCGACTGCAGAATCTTGTGGGCCTTTAGCTGGGATGGCCCATTGTGGTCCGCAAAATCTTGTGGGACTTTAGCTGGGCGGCCCATTATGGTCTGCAAAATCATGTGGGCCTTTAGCTAGGCCGGCCCATTATGGTCCGCTAAATTTTGTGGGCCTTTAGCTGGGCCGGCCCATTATGGTCCGCTAAATCTTATGGGCCTTCGGTTGGGCCGGCCGATTTAAACTTTGTGGGCCACTTTTGGGCCGGTCCACGTGTCAACATATCATAGGCCCATCTCGACCGTTGGATGAGTGACACCTGTGCCAACGCGGAGCTGACGTGTGGATCCGTCAGCCAATGAGAATTTTACACATGGAAAATCGGCATTGGTCATGGCTGTTAACGGGTTATCGGATCCAAAATACGACCCGATAGCTTAATGGCATTCCATTACGGTGGATGCCACGTGTCGGTCACCCTTGACAAAAGCACTTCCGTGACACGCGATTTATGGTCATGGAAGTGGACACTTCCGTGATGATAATTTTGGTAATGTCATGGAACACTTCTACGACAGCACAGGTATGACTATCTTGATTCTATCATAAAATCATCATGGATGTACATGCACGACAGAAAACGTGACCTACTGTGACAAACACGGATCATCACGGAAGTGTATTTTTTTTGTAGTGTAAGTTGATCATCTGAAATTCTTGGGGGAACAATAAATAAAGGAAAAAGGATAACCAAGTTGGAGACGGTGTCCTTAAGTCATACTTGTTCCCTGAGAAACCAAATCTCGATGATGAGATTTCTTTAAGGGGGGGAAGGTTTGTAACAGCCTGGATTTTGGCCCTTTCTTTTTTCCTTTGATTTATTTGGTTTTTGCTCTGTTTTTCTTTTTCGAGTGGTTCTGTGGCCTTGCCACCTGGGAAATCATCCTCATTTCCTCTCCCAGGTGGCTCATCATTCTCAAAACCTTGCCAAAGATCATGTCACTTCACTCCTTGCCCAAACCCTAAAATCTTTTTCTTGGGAAAATTCCTTTCTCATTAAAGGAATAACCCTATGTGCCCTAGGTTGTGAAGCAACATATATTTCTGTCCATCCAAAAATCCCCAAATAATTATCATAATTACTTTGGGTCATATATAGCTCAAATATGCCCAAACATTGCCTTGGCCAGTTCAAAAATAATTCCCCAATAATCCTTTTTCTATTCTGCCCTGAATGCACTTTGTGAAGGAAGTGTCATTTATATTTCTCCTAGTGCCTCCCAACCTTTTTGGGCATGATTATATGTCCAAATAATTACCCCATGCACAAGTTCAAATTTATTTGCCTAGCCAATACTCCTCAGTGAATTTTCAAAGTTTTTGTCAGACATAAGGCTTTGTGAAGGAAGTACTAGCTAGGAGTATCCAAATGAGTTGAACTTTTTCACACTCCTTAATATGCTCATATTAAACCCCTTCACCCATTTTCAGCCCCATCCAATCATCTATGTGAGCACAGGAGCAAATCTTTGATTCTGGCCTTATTTTCAGGTTGTGAAGCAAGTGTATTTTATATTGCTTCAAAAATCCTGATAAATTACCAGATCATTCTTATACCCATAAAACATCTCTCCACCCAATTTTTCATCATTTCATTGAGCCATTTTATCACCAATATTATTCCAAGTTTCTGTCCCGAGGAGATGTTTGTGAAGCAAGTACCAGTTTGGCTTTGCCAAATGGTATGAGACTTTTTGAGCATCTTCATATGACCAAATGACCCAGCTTTGCCCAATATTAGCCCAAGTTGACACTCCATCTGAGTGCACCATCATTATCTTCATTTCTGACCAGATTATGTTGTTGTTAAGCAACTACATTAAATCTTTATCCAAATCTCCTCAAACTTACCAGGATGAAAGTCCTTCTTTACCTCAACCTAGAAGACAGCTCCATTGCCCCCAAAACCCTTCTTGTTGATCACCAGTGCTCCCCTAAGTTTACTGCAGTAAACTTTAGAGCTTAGTTACCATTTAACCATAGCTCTCCAGATCAAGACAATGCCTCATAAATGCTCTATATTGGAAGGACTATCAGCTAGACAACGTTTTGGGTGCTATAGAGCAATGACTGCCCATGTTCACATGGTGACTACGATGCTAGCATGCCTGTGCGCGCGCTCTGTGCGCTGTGGCGTGTCTAGAGCACTGTTTGTGCTTTGGCACCACTCCCTCTTGATGGCTTCGCGCTCGTGAGGATGTCTAGTAGATAGCCCGCGTCATCGCTGTTCCACTAGACCCCTCTGCCCCTCCGTCCGTTTCCTCACTGATGCTCATCGACGCTCGCCGCCGAACGCCCATGGGTGCACTATGCTCCGTTTGGCTCCGAGCTCGTTTCGGCCTCTTCCTCTGCTCCCTGGCGTTGCCTACCTCTCCGTGCCCCCTGCCTCAGTGCTCGTCGCCTTCCCTGTGCCCTCCCGTGCTCGCTGGCCGTCGCCAGAGCTTCGGCCGGACGTGCCTGGCGGCACCCGAGGCCGTGCCCCTCGCCCCGCCTATAAATGGCCTCCCCCGAGCCTTTTGAGCTCACCAGCAGCCTCGCCACCCTCCTCTCCCCCTCCCTGACCACTAGCCCAAGCTCCCGGAGCCCTCTGTGCCCCCCATCGCCGCCATGGCCGCCGTCGGGCTCCGCTCATATCCAATTAGCCCCGGGCTCCTCCCCTCCTCCTTCCACCACCAGAAAGCCCCCTGGATCCCCTAGAAGCCTCCCCGCCGTGTCTCTCCTCCTCTATTGGCCTCTGGCCACATACCCCATCTGCGCCCGACGCTGCCGTCCGCCATGCTCGAGGCAGCCGCCGCTCTGGTCTTCCTCGACGTGCGCAAAGCCCCTGGTTGGATGCGGCGTTGAGCGCTGAATGCATCCATAGTCGGAGCCTCATCGGAGATGCCCCGTAACGCTGGCAATCACCGTCGGGGCGTGCCTCTCCCCTCGGCCAGGAGCTCCCCGAGCGGGAGGTTGAAGACAGCCAGGCCAGGCGGGCCCCAGCTCCTCTTGGCCCCACCTGTTGGCGGGTGGGCGTTGACCCAGCCCGCCCAGCTGGATAAGTGATGGGCCCCACAACCCGTGGGACCCGCACGTCAGCGTCACACGCGCCCGACGCCGCCTTTGATGACGTGGCAAGTGGATGCGTATTTTTGGTGAGTACATTTACAATGACCGAAAGCATATTTCTGAAAACCCGTTTCTGCCTTATCCAATCAGGGACTTGGTTGTGATGTTATTTTTGTAGAAAAGTCCCTGAAATTCAACCCTCTATAAGTTTTCAACCGTAACTCCGTTTAAGGTGAAACCAACACCCACTTCTTCATTGCGTCGAGCCCATTCTGTTGGTTTCATTTTCACTATGGTTTGACACTGTGAAAATGACAATTATGCCCTTGCCCTTATTCAGCCCCCTCCGAGAGAGAATGTTTTCCGGCGATTTGTTCCGCGAGCTTCTCGCACTTTCCCCCAGTGATTTCTTCCATCCCAGGCGAGCCACACCCTCCATTTGCATCACTGTAATGCAGTGACATGGTTTATTTCATTTTGAACTTGTTTAAAATATTGCTTTAGCAACATGACTCTGTGCATGGCATTTTCTCGGAGTATTATTTTGATCTTGTTGTTTCCATGCTATTGTTTGGATTACTAGGAGTTATGTGTGTAGTTGATGAGTATCATGTTGCCATTGAAGTACTAGTGGTTGATATTATGATTGTTTCATGATGATATATGTTAGTATGTTTTGGAGTACTACTTTGGATATCATGCTACCTTTGGGTCATTAGTGGTTAGTATGATTATTTTCATGATGCTAGTTGACGTTCTGTTGCTTGGAGTATTATTTTCAGAGATGATGGTTACATGTGGATATTAGCTGGATAGTCGTATTCTTGTTATCGGAGTAGTAGGATTATTGTTTCGGATTCATCATGGTAGTAGTGTTATGCTATCCTTGGAGTATTTTGAGATGATGATATTATGCTTGGATTATTTGTTGGATATTGCTATGACTTGGATTATAGTTTGATGGTTCACATCAGAGTATCAGTCATCATGGTTATATTTTTGGGGATAAATTCTGTCAGTAAGTTGGTCAGGTGCCGCCGAATCAAACTTTTTCCAGTGCAACCACATTTGCCGATATGGGACGGCCCTAATGCGGTCTATTGTCGTGCCTCTCGTTGGTGCCTCCAACGAGGGAAGGTTATGGGCACGCGCTACCCTGATCAGGTAGGCGGACATAAGCCTTGTGTGCCCGTTGTTTGAGTTTTTGGATCCGTGTCCCCGTGTGGGACGGGCCATGACGGTGGTCGATTTGTCTTGAGGTAGACATAGGTCCACCCATGACTTAGCCCAGTGGGGAGTGAGTCGGAGTGGACGAGAGAGTGTCATGGCAGTAGATCGGTTTTGTCGGAATGCTATTGGTCCACCCGAATGGGAGTGCAAGGTCATGGGTTCTGTGGTTTGGGTACAGTGTGCTACCTCTGCAGAGTGTGTGTTTAATCTATCGATAGCCGCGTCCTCAGTCATGGGCATGGGTTTGTACTAGGGTACACCATTCGATCAACAATCACATGACGGAATGACTTATAGGTGATGGATATGTGGATATTTGGAGCAGTACAGATTGGCCATTTATTGGTCAGGTTGTGATCGCCGTAAGGATCATGGGCCATTTATTGGTCGGGTTGTGATCGCCGTAAGGATCACGGGCCATTTATTGGTCGGGTTATGATCGCCGTAAGGATCACGGGCCATTTATTAGTCGGGTTGTGATCACCGTAAGGATCACGGTTACAGTTTGGTATTGATCACGAGGTGATCGAGATGGTATATTTCATGGCCGGTTAGCCAAGAAAGATATGGTTATGGAGATCGGAGATGTTGATTTATCAGTATTGTAGTAGTTTCATATTATGCCGAGGAGTTTCTGTTGTATCATGGTAGTTGTTAATTTAATTAACCTGCTTAATGCTATGTTGTTGTCTTGCCTTGATGTTTTTGGTTGTTGTGAGCTTGCAAGTACATTCAATGTACTGATCTCGCGTGTCTGCCAGATTGCAGGTGATGCCGTGATCGCTTGATTGCTTGTCTTGGTTTCCGTTTGTGCGAGCTAGATCGTGTCCCAGCCGGAGTCCCTGCGGAGTGGAGTTCACCACCTTCGTCGTTGTTCCGCTGCTAGAAGATTTCCGCTATTTCGAGTTGTTCCGCTGCTAGCATAGAGCAATTACAGTATCGCAGGCGTAGCATCGCCGTGCTGATGTGAACCTTTGTAACATCAGACCTTTGTATTTATTCCTGTAATAAGAGCTGATTTGTTCTATGTCAAGCAGCGCCGTATTCCAGAGACTTCTCCTCGATCTCTTGGATGGAATACGGGGTGTTCCGGTTTCTCTGAGCCGGGGTGCCACAATCTATTGTTCTCCTCGGTGTTTTTAGGGTATATGGAGATATATAGGAGAAAGAAGTCGGTCAGGGGAGCCACGAGGGGCCCACGAGGGTGGAGGCATGCCCCCTGCTTCGTGGCCTCCTTGAAGATTCCCTGACTTTAGCTCCGCGTCTCCCGGATCACGTTCGTTCCAAAAATCATGCTCCCGAAGGTTTCATTCCGTTTGGACTCCATTTGATATTCCTTTTCTTCGAAACACTGAAATAGGCAAGAAAACAACAATATGGCCTGGGCCTGCGGTTAATAGGTTAGTCCCAAAAATAATATAAAAGTGTATAATAACGCCCATAAACATCCAAAACAGATAATATAATAGCATGAATTCTTCATAAATTATAGATACGTTGGAGACATATCAGGCGTGTTATGCTAGATTTCAGGAAAGTCTAACTGGATTAGAGTGCTGCCGTGTCTAGACCGTGTCCACATCGGTGTCCCTGTGCTATGGAGTCCTGCTACGTCGTTGTTCTGCTGTCGTGTAGATGTCGTCTTCGAGGCCCCTCTATGTTAACTAAATAATGTACATATTGTTCAGCCGCACCGAGTGTGCCGCTTGGCCTCGCTACTTGATGTAATGTAACACTATGCTTCTGCTAGTTCAATAAAGCGGTGATTTCTGCACCAAGATGTTGTGTGTTGCCAGAAGACATGATCTATGGGTTGGCAATGCAAGGTAAACCGGTCGCTCTAAGCCAGGGTGCCCCAACGCTTGGTATCAGAGCCGCGATGACTATAGGACATGCTATACCCCGACATGTGAATTAAACATTAGTTAGTTTGATAATTGAGTGCGTTAGCATTTGCATCTGGATGCTGCACTGCATTGCATGCATTAGAATTATTGTTATTTCTAACCGGTTAATGGTTGTGAGTGTAGATGGCTCTGGTGTTGTATGCATGTTAGTTGTAGCTGATGCCCTACACTTCTCCTCATCTCCTTTGTAGCGTGTGGCGTCGACTGTACCCTCAGGTGATGACCCAGCATATCGGGTGTGCCAGGAGCGTCTACCCGACTTCGTGTATGAGTATCACACCGTGGTTACTCTGCGCACCAGTTCGTTAGTAGGTTCTTACACTCGTACCTCTCGGAGCGGTTATGCATCCACCGCCGCTCAGGCCATCCAGTATGTTGCATTTGATATTCTTGTTGAGTTACGCTATGCTCAGGCTCGGATGCCGAACTACCCATTTTCGTTTCTACCCATCTCTGCACGATGATGGTCATGTTCACTTTCATTCCATTGATCTGGCGTCCGATAGTGAAACTAGCCACCTTTGTCGACATATCACTGCTAGTTACTTTTTGATTCACGGGTTGGCTCGAGAGCTAAATCGTGCTCGTTCTGATTTAGCCGCCGCTAGATCCTACCCTACTCCACCTTCTATGGGATTTACTCCTTATATTGTGCCTAGTTCTAGCGCGCCTATTTTTCCGATTACTCCCCGAAGTAACACGGGCACCTCGACGGTGAACCCACACAGTGCTCTTGCTGAGTGGGCGTCTCTTCTTGCTACCCCCGCAGCTCCCATGATCCCTTCTCATCCCGCACCTACCCCTGAGGGAGAGCCCTCTAGGCAGCGTCATCACGTTACCTTTGACTCGGAGGTTTCGGTTGGCGTCATCAGTTCAGGATCTGGGTCTGACTCAGTAGAGGATCCGACAGCACCGGCAGAGTCCTAGAGCGTCTGATTATCAGCAGTGGTCATGTAATGTACGTATGTAGTTGTATGTGCCATGATTCATGTTTGCGAGTAGTCGCACCCATCATGATGTCTATCTTTCATGTAATACTATGTATAATTATGTTGAAACTTTTTATTCGATAGTTGTGTTTTTTGGTTCATTCTCTTTTTCGGGTTTGTCGCCAGATTTTCTTCCCATGATTGGATGTTTCTCATCACGGTTGCTCTTATTGGGAAAAATAAATAGTAGGATGACGCGGGGAGGCAGCAGCACGCATGCTTGTGAGGATGTCCCTATTCGTCACTCTGCAAGACAGGCAGGACAGTCCCCGAGCCGTATCGCCAACCACCGCCAAATCCACCCTCCACTGAACAAGTTATGCACATGTTTGATGAAGGAAGGAACAATGATCTGTTTGAGCTGTTAAAAAGTGTGCAAGCTATGGTTCGGCAGAATGGAAATCAAAATGGCCATCACTCCAAGCTATCAGATTTTCAAAGGACTAAGCCTCCCATTTTCAGTCAAGTGGTTGACCCTTTGGAAGCAGATGATTGGTTGTGAACTATTAAGAATAAACTTGAAATTGCTCGCACTGATGAAGATGACAAGGTTCTGTTTGCTAACCACTATCTTGAAGGAGAAGCTGCTATATCGTGGGATAATGCTAAGGCTCTGTGGCCTGTGGGAGAAGAAATTACTTGGACTAATTTCAAGGACCAATTCCTAAAGTATCATATTCCAGCTGGTATCGTGAAGGTCAAGCAACGCGAATTTCTTGGTCTCACTCAAGGCAATCTGTCAGTAAGTGAATATTTGCACAAGTTCAACCATCTGGCCTGTTATTCCATCTATGATGTGGCCACAAAAGAAAGAAAGATTGACAGGTTCCTTGGAGGATTAAATCAACATCTCAGGAGCGCTCTCTGCATGCTCGACTTTCCAGATTTTTAGTCTCTTGTGAACAAGGCCCTCATTGCAGAAAGAGAGTACAAGCCTGTGCAAGACAACCGACCCACAAATAATGACCACAAGTGTAAATTTGAGCTGAAGAAGGATGGGCAGCCCATTCAGAAGGCCCATACCTGGCAACAGACTCAAGTGGAGTATAAAGCAAATTGGCAGCAAAATGTGAACAAGACCACTACTCAAGTCAAGAATGTCGTGACCAGCCCAGTGCATGAGGAGTGTCAACGCAACAACGCCTGCTTTAATTGTGGCCTAACCGGACATTATGCCAGGCAGTGTCCCAAGAAGTCAAATGCCCCGTTCCAACCGCAAGTCAATCACATGGGCCCATATCATACCCAGAAGCTCATCCAAGGGGAAGTACATAACCTCTCCGCAGAAGAAGCCTTGGAAAACCCCGAAGTCGTCATTGGTATGTTTATCGTTAATAACATACCTTCAATAATATTATTTGACTCTGGGGCTTCCCACTCTTTTGTTTCTCGGAGTTTCATTGCCCAAAACAAATTTTCTTGCTCGCTTTTGGGAAAAAGTGTGCTGGTTCAATCCCCGGGATCTGTAATCAAAAGCCATCTGGTCTGCACAAATTTGGAGATTGATATCAAGGGGGTCCGTTTTCTAACCACTTTGATAGTCATCGAGTCTGCCAAGTTGGATGTTATTTTGGAAATGAACTGGTTGACGTAGTATCAAGTATGCATAAATTGTGCGACCGGAGAAGTCACCCTGACAAATCAGGAAGGCCGATCCATAAAATTTATTGCCCGCAAAGGTATACCCAAAAGGGAGATGGTCTTTACCGCAGTAACTGAAGGATTGGATCCGATTCTTGTGGTCAGCGAATTTCCCGATGTGTTCCCTGAAGAATTACCCAGAATGCCTCCAGACAGGGAGCTTGAGTTTGCAATTAATCATGGACCTGGGACTGCACCATTGTACAAAAAGTATTATCGAATGCCTTCCTCCAAACTCGTGGAATTAAAGAAGCAGTTGGACAAGATGCTGCAGAAGGGATATATCCGCCCAAGTTCATCACCATGAGGATCATCTGCAATATTTGTGGACAAGAAAGACGGTGGTCTCAGAATGTGCGTGGACTATCGTGAGTTGAATGATGTCACCATCAAGAACAAATACCCGTTACCAAGGATTGATGATTTGTTCGATCAACTCAGTGGTGCAAAAGTATTTTCCAATATTGATTTAAGGACCGGATATCATCAACTGAAGTTCAGGAAGGAAGATATTCCTAAGACCGTGTTCACTACCCATTATGGTCTCTATGAATATACGGTGATGTCCTTCGTCCTCACAAACGCCCCCGCCTTTTTCCTGCATATGATGAATAAGGTGTTTATGGAATTCTTAGATAAGTTTGTGGTGGTTTTCATCGATGATATTCTCATATACTCTAGAAGTGACGAAGAACACAAGGAACACCTCCGAGCAGTCTTATAGAGACAACATGACCATCAGCTGTATGCAAAATTCAGCAAGTGTGAGTTTTGGCTCAAACAAGTCAGATTTCTAGGGCATATTCTATTAGCAGAAGGTATCGCAGTGGATCCCAGCAAAGTGAAAGATGTGCTTGATTGGGCAGCACCCACGACGGTATCTAAAGTCTAGAGTTTTCTTGGATTAGCCGGATACTACCATCAGTTCATCGAAGGATTCTCCAAAATTGCCAAGCCAATGACATAACTCCTCAAGAAAGACAAGAAGTTTGAATGGACTAAGGATTGCCAGGAGAGCTTTAACGAGCTAAAAACCAGATTGACATCAGCACCAGTACTGAGTCTCCCAGACATTTACCCCAGCTTTGATGTGTATTGTGATGCATCCAGGAAGAGTATTGGGTGCGTACTTATGCAAGATGGCATGGTGGTAGCTTACACATCTCGTCAGCTACGACCTCATGAAGGAAATTATCCTACACATGATTTGGAATTGGCCGCTGTTGTGCACTCTCTAAAGATTTGGAGACATTACCTCATTGGAACGAGATGTCAAATATTTACCGACCACAAGAGCCTCAAGTATATATTTACCCAGCCAGACTTAAACCTTCAACAGAAGAAGGCTCGAGTTGGTCAAGGACTATGTCTGGGAATAAATTACCACCCGGGAAAAGCCAACGTGGTGGCTGATGCCCTCAATCACAAGCCTGCCAATTTAAACGCCTTGCTGGAGTCTTTGCCTCCAGAACTGCAGCAAGAGATCGCTCAGCTCAACTTGGTAATTGTAAATGCCGGTCTGGCAAATATCTTTGAAGTAATTCCTACTCTAGAAGAAGAGATTCGTGTGGCACAGGCTGACCACAAGAGTCTACAAGTATATTTCCAACGTCTGCACGAAGGCAAGACTTAGGATTTCTCAAAGGACGCACAGGGTACAGTCAGGTTCCGAGCAAGGATATGCGTACCTGAGCAAGCAGATTTGCGAATGAAAATTTTGGTAGAAGCACATGAATGCTCATATTCTATATACCGAGTCAGCACCAAAATGTATGAAGACAGTCGACAATTATTTTGGTGGGATGGAATGAAAAGGGACAAAGCATATTTTGTCGCTTGTTGTGACATCTGCAACAAAGTAAAGGCGGAACACCAGAAACCCGCTGGACTTCTCCAACCTCTACCTGTCTCACAATGGAAATGTGATGATGTCTGCATGGACTTTATCACCGGTCTACCCAGGACTCACCGAGGCAATGATGATATATGGGTCATAGAGGACACGCTGACTAAAGTGGCTCACTTTATTCCCATCCGCACCACCTTTCGCGCTGATCAACTAGCACAATTATATGTATCCCGGATTGTTGATGTCTACTATGCAACCTTCTTCTTATAGACATTGTTGGGCCTCCAAGTGCAGAGGTTTGTAGGACAGTAGCAAATTTCCCTCAAGTGGATGACCTAAGGTTTATCAATCCGTGGGAGGTAGGATGAAGATGGTCTCTCTCAAGCAACCCTGCAACCAAATAACAAAGAGTCTCTTGTGTCCCCAACACACCCAATACAATGGTAATTGTATAGGTGCACTAGTTCGGCGAAGAGATGGTGATACAAGTGCAATATGGATGGTAGATATAGGTTTTTTTAATCTTAAAATATAAAAACAGCAAGGTAATTAATGATAAAAGTGAGCGTAAACGGTATTGCAATGGTAGGAAACAAGTCCTAAGGTTGATACTTTCACTAGTGCAAGTTCTCTTAACAATAATAACATACTTGGATCATATAACTATCCATCAACATGCAACAAAAAGTCACTCCAAAGTCACTAATAGCGGAGAACAAACGAAGAGATTATGGTAGGGTACGAAACCACCTCAAAGTTATCCTTTCTGCTCGATCTATTCAAGAGTCCATAGTAAAATAACACGAAGCTATTCTATCGGGGGGATGAACCTCGGGCAGGCAACGGAACCCGGATCCTCTTCAAAAACAACGGGGCTTGCACTGACCCTCAAACTGACACGCGCTTGGGCGGGTCGCTCGACCCGGCCAAGCACCGCGACCCGGCCAGATTCTCCGACCCGACAAGACGCGTCGACTCGGCCTCAACAACTGGCGCAAGACAACAGAACTCGGGACAACCAAAGCTTCCTCTACAAGCCAGCTCCACCTGTGGCGTGCTTCGCAATCCGGCCACGGGACAGCTCCCGTCCCATCCAAGCCGTACGATGGGACAAGTCCTCAATCAGCGATGACCAAGGCAACAGTGCCCCGCCCATGCCCCAGGTGAGCCGGAGCGTGGGAACAGTGCCCTTCACCTACCCGCTGACCAGGGCTGGCGTGGCTATAGTGCCCGCGCCCTCACCGTTGATGACAGCAAGCGGCAACCTGACGGAGAGCCACTATACAAGACTCGACTCGGCCATGCCCTGACAATCGACAATACGGCACACAGTCCCCCTAGGCAGGCGGGGCCCGCACCTAGGGGAACCCGGCGAACCACAAGCCCTCTGCGGGACGTAGCCCAGGATCTCGGACACTGACATGGACCCACCGACTTGTAACATTACCATTGTATCCCCGGGGGGTTGGTCTATAAAACCCCCCAGGAGCCCACACATATAGGGGCATGTGGTATGAGACAAGAGAGGTAAAAAGAGAAAGGCAAGTAAGCATAGAACTAGCCACAAAAGCAACACCAGAGAGAAGGAGCAGCCCAAGCCTTGGCCAGCTTCCTTCGTCCCCCATACAGCTCCAGGAGCAGCATTGTACTATCGAACATCCAACTACACTCGACAGGAGTAGGGGTATTATCTCTCCGGAGAGCCCCAAACCTGGGTATGTTCGGCGTCCCGCGCCCGCTCATGCCAACCTCGCCTCTGGAGCCCACCAAGGCACTCGAGCCTCCTCCTCTCTTTAGTCATCCTTTGACATCTGCCGTGCGCCCACCATGACAGTTGGCACCCACCATGGGGCAAGCTGCCGCGGAACCGCGGTCCGGGCAGGACCATTTTCGTCATCTCCGCCGCGACGTCGCTGCCGGCTCTCCGGCCGCGCTCGAGGGCTCAACATCAACTCGCCCCCGGGGTGGCCGCGATGAGCGGGGTGTCCTCACCGTCGGCCTCGCCCTCTTCATCATCACCGCGGCGATATCGCTGCCGTCTCTCCAGCGGCGCTCGGGGATCAACTTCACCAAGTCCCTGGCGCGCATGTGGGACGGCGCGTCCATGTTGTCAGACTCCGTCCGCACGCGTGTGCGCCGTGTCCGGCCTCCTCGACCTCCGGCGTCTCTCCATCCGTGCACCCATCCATATGCTCGCTTCCACTCTGTCGCATCTGCTCTTGTTCTAGCCAGACAATTGTCATACACGAGCCATCCACTAGCCAGACACAAGCCATATAATGTCAATGCATTGACCAGGCAATGGACAGAGACTAAACTCGCACACCATCGGGTTTGTTTGATGCCTACCACCGCGCGTGCATTGCTGTGCCGTACACCCGAGCTCCTCCCTGCTCGCGGATGCCTGCATCCCCGCGGTGCCGTGGCACTGCTGTTGCTCCCTTCGACGGACAGCCTCGCTGGCTATGCCTCGCCTCCACTGGCTCGTGCCCGAAGGCCTTGCCCGATGCCGCCCAGCTCCCTCGCACCTCCGCGCGCAGCCCTGCCTCGCACACACCGACACTAGGCCTGCACCGCCCGGCTTCGCCTGCTCTGGCCGACTCCATGCGGCTCCGCCATCCCGGCCCACCGTCTCCGCCCGCTGCCGCGCCAGGTCCCTGCACCCCGGCCGTCATCTCTGCCGGCTCGCACCCGCGGCCCGGCCTCGCCATCTCTGCCGGCCCCCGCGTCGGGTCTCGGCACCCCGTCGTCTCTGCCGGCTCGTACCCGCGGCCCGGCCTCGCCATCTCTACCGGCCCCCGCATCGGGTCTCGGCACCCCGTCGTCTCTACCGGCTTGCCCCCGCGACCCAGCCCCCGTGCGCCGGCACCCCATGTCGGCCGGCCTCCCCGCCACCACACACCAACCCTGGGCCGGCTCCGAGTCGCCGACCGTTGGCCCAGCCGGCTCTGACCCCGCCTTGTGCCGGGTTGCGCCGGATCTCCGCTAGCCGAGGCCGGCTCTGGCCTGTCCTCGGCGCTCCCCCGCGCGCCCTCGCCGGTTTCCTTGTAGCCTGGCCTGCCCGGCTACGCCCGCAACGGTTCCCCTCTCGACCCGGCCCGCCGGCTCTGCCTGCACCGGCTTCTGCCACGTCCGCGCCTGCCGGCTCCGCGCGACCCGGCCGTGCGCTGGTTCCGCACGACTCGGTGCTGTCCGGCGTCCCCGGCGGCCTCCTGCACTGGCTGGCTCGCACCCGCATGGCCGGCTCGCCTCCCTGGACGGCCAGCTCCGCCCACCGCCCGGCGACCCGGGCGCTTGCCGGCCCTGCCCGCATCTCGGCTGGCCGGCTCGCCGCCCCCTTGCCGGCTCCGCCCGCATCCCCGCCTCCCGCATGTCGGCTGGTCGCGACCGTGCGGGCGGTGCGCCGCAAGCTCCTCTGCCGGCTGGAGCAAAAGAAAGAAAGAAATAGAAGAGTAGAGAGAAAAGTAAAAAAAAAGGCGCGAGCTACACCCGCGTGACTTGCTGGCTTGCACGCCTACTTCGACATCGGACCGGCTGGAGAGCCCGCCAACCCTGACACCACAGCGGGCCCAGCCGTCAGTCTGCCCTCACGCCCGTTCGGTCGGACTCAACCGGCTGGGACTCCCCTTCGAGCACCCGGAGGCTCGAAGGCTACACCCAGTGGGTGCACCGGCACGCTCCGCGAGGGCCGAGCCATGCCGGCTGCCTTCGACAACCTCTGCCTCATCAGCGCCAAAGCAATGTGAGCTCCTCACCCGCATACTTTCGCGCCATGCGCAATACCGGATAACCCCGAGCAACCCTCGAGGACCACCTCCGCCTTTGTTACAGTTGCACTACTGTTCGCCCCGGCGCCAGCTAGTCTCGGCCTGGAGGCTGGCCGGTCGGCCCGATACGTTCGTTCCCGCAGACGACTAGTAGCACACACGGTACCAAAGGCCCACCTCTCAGCCACAGACCGCAGTGCGGCTGTCCGGCTAAGCGAGAGCCAAAGCTTGAGGTCAAACGTCCGGGAGAAGACGGCTTGGGCAACCCGGTCGTTTCCTTTATGAGTATCTACTCGGTCGAATCTGCTCCTGTAGTACAAGTACTGTACGCTCCACTCCACAGCCACTCTTCATAACACCTAGAGGCCGGCTCCGAGCTGTCTAGCTAACAAGAGGCAAACCTAAAGAGCGGAGGGGACATGAAAAAGACTGAAGGGGGCTCGGACGAAACCGAGTCGACACCCTCCGCATAAAACTTGCATCGCTAAAAGCAAACATTTGATATATCTGTGTGGACTGACTTTGTCTTTTGCACGATCATCGCTGTGGGGATCCGCCTCCTTGCCCGGAGACTCGGAGGCTACACGCGGGTTGCGGGCCCTATGCCAGCCGCAACCGGCGTTTCCATCGCCGCTGTCCACATCATCAACAGCAAGACCCTCCGGCCGACTCTTCGAGTCGCCCGGAGTCTCAGAGGCTACACCCAGTGGGTGCGCCCGCGCGCCCCCACTCAGCCGACAGACTCCGCGTCCGCGTCCGACAAGGCCCCGCTCCCTCCAGCCGGCGGACTCCGCGTCCACGCCTAGCACCCTCGACGTCACCCTTGGCTTCATCAACAACAGTGAAGACCCTCCGCCCAACTTTTCCAAGTTGCCGAGAGGCTCGGAGGCTACACCGAGTGGGTGCGCTCGCACGCCCCCACTCAGCCGGCGGACTTCGCGTCCGCGCCCGGCACGGCCCTGCGCCCCTCAGCCGGCGGACTTTGGGTCCACGCCCGGCGCCCTCGATGTCACCGTCGACTTCTTCAACAATGGCAAGACCCTCCGTGCAACTTTTCCAAGTTGCCCGGAGGCTCGGAGGCTACACCCAGTGGGTGCGCTCGCGCGCCCCCAGCGGAAGCAAGCCGCGCCAGCTGTGGTCCGCGGCCGACCGTCATCGACATCTATTACTTCATGGACACCCGCTAAAACCCTCCGCGCAACTTTGCCAAGTTGCCCAGAGGCTCGGAGGCTACTGACGGGGGGATGACCCCCGGGTAGGCCCAAGGCGGCGAACGGCGCTTCAAAAACATCGGGGCCAGCAATGCCCCTCAATCCGGCTCGCAATTGGCCGGGTCGCTCAACCCGGCCAAGTCCCTCAACCCGGCCAGATCCCTCAACCCGGCCGCCCGGCCGGGTCCCTGTCCGGCTGCTCCAGCCGGCCTGCTACGCGAAGTCAACTACGGCGTCCCATCTGACACGACACAGACAAGACGGCCATACCGCGACCACTATTGCTGATAAATCATACACTATTCACTCGTCACACGCGTCATCATCTACAGTGTACTTTGTTCCCGGGCATTGATTTGTAAAATGCCCCAGGGACAAAATTTAGCCTAGCTCCCAAGCTACACACAGCTTGGGATGTAAGCTACAGTAGCTTACATCCCAAGCACACACCCATACCTACATGGCTTACACCACAAGCTAGCCACACTATATAAGCTAGCACATACCCATCCATCCACACCTCCTCACGCTCACTCATTCGGCCACAAGCCACAAGGGCTCCAACGCCACACATCCATCCATACTACACTCCATTAGTGCCAAGAGCACTCACACACACACTTGTGCTCATACACGCATGCATACCTAAGGCCAGATGCCCATAGCTGTGTTCCGTAATACAGCTCCAGGAGCAACTTTGTACTACCAGATATGTACACTGCATATATATATTCAGACATGCAGGAATAGGGGTATTATCTCTCCGGAGAGCCCCGAACCTGGGTAAATCACTGCGTGCTGTTTGCCCAATCCCGTCCCTTGACCTCCAAATTAGTCTTGCCCTCACCACAAGCCACCTCGTGGCATCTGTCGTCTTGTGATCCCGCCCGCGAGATAACCCCGACAGTTGGCGCCCACCGTCCAGGCACTGGATTGCTCAATGCAGCTACTCACTAGCTCTGAGATATTTATCCAACGTGCGCCGGCCCACCGCCCAGGCACTGGATCGCTCAGCTGGAGCACGACACCGCCCACAGATTCGCGCCCGCCGCGGCCGAGCCAAGCCGGGTCGCTGATGTGCATACCCGGGAGGAGCGATCGGCCGGGCCCTCGACGCCGTCCGAACCTACGAGACCACAGTGAAGAACATGCGCGGTGCCCAGGCAGCCGCAATCGGCCTGGACCGGCTCACGGGTGAAGAGTTGTAGGAGCGCATCGGGCGGATGCGTGAGCTCCTCAACGCAGCCAACACCCAGCAGGATCGCCTCAACCTGCTCGCCAATCCGGCGGGATCCGGCTCCACCCGCCTAGGCGGACCCGGCGAACTTCTGCACACGGCTTCCTCGCTGCCCAGCGAGGCGCACTCCGGCCAAGCCCGGACTCGGAGCACTCCGTCCAAGCTCGGACTCGGCGCAACCCGTTTGTCGCGGCCGCCAACGTCCTAGGCGACGAGCCCGCCACAGAGACCCAGCACGGACCCGGCTAGCATGGCCGGTGTCCGGCTCCGCCCGACCCGGCCCCTCGGGGCCTAGCCGCCACTCGACTTGGCCCACGCGCCATCGACGACGTTGACACTCGCTCCCAGGAGGTGGAAGAGAGCGGCGCTATCGGGCCGGCGTGCTTCGGCCCACGCATCCGGGATGAGCCCTTTCCTAAAGGATTCGTGCTCCCCCGTGACACCCCCAAGTACAACGGGATCGTGAAGCCAGAAGACTGGCTCACCGACTACACCACGGCCATTGGCATCACCAGTGACAATCGTCGTCTCGCCCTGCGCTACGCGCCGCTCCTTCTCCAGGGGTCGGCCCGCACGTGGTTGAACAATCTACCGATGGGTAGCATCAACACGTGGGTCAATTTCGAGGAGGCCTTCATCCACAACTTCACAGGGACCTACAAGCGACCTGGCCGCCCTAGCCAGCTCGCCATGTGCGTGCAAGGGCCAACGGAGACCGGTCGCGAGTACCTCGCACGCTGGACCGAGCTCCGAAATAGCTGCGAGGGCGTCCATGAAGTCCAAGCGATCCAGTACTTCGTCAGCGGGTGCCGAGACGGCACCCTCTTCAAGCACAAGCTCTTACGCTCCAAGCCAGCCACCATGGCCGCACTCATGGTGACGGTGGATAAATAGACCAACGCCGACTCCGCCATGAAGATCCAGGTGGCACTGGACAAAGCCGGCAAGGCAACCAGTTCCTCCTCTGAAGTCGGCTTGCGAAAGCAGCCGACAGCAGCATCACCAAAACAACAAGCGCAAGGCCGACCAGCCGGCGCAGCGTCACGACAACCGGCTCGTCACGGCCGCCAAGCCCGCGGCAGACCCGGCGGTGAAGCGCCGGCAGACCGGCAAGATGGCATGGCAACCTGCCATGAGTTTCGAAGAGATGCTCGACGCCCCGTGCAAGCACCACAGCGGCGCAAGACCCTCCACGCACACGCTTCGGCAGTGCACCATCACCAAGCGCATCATGAGGGGCGAAGTCCCGCCTCCTCCGTCTCCGGCTCCAGCTCCAGGCGCGGGACAACCGCCTCCGCCTCCACCGCCGCCTCCCGCTGGCGGCGCGATGCGCAACGACGCCTACCCTGACCAGAACGCGGCCTACATCGTCTTCACCAGCCTCGGCGATGACAAGCACAGCGAGCGCCTCCTTTGGCAGGAGGTGAATAACGTCTTCCCACCCATGCCAGAGTTCATGCACTGGTCGGATCGCCCGATCACTTGGACCCGGGAGGATCACCCGGCGCTGATGACAAATCCGGGTGGTTACGCCCCCGTCCTCAACCCCACCATCTTCACGCGGCGCACATGCAAGTTCTCCCGAGTCCTCATCGACGGCGGCAGGAACATCAACATCCTCTACCGAGACACGATGGCCAAGCTAGGCCTCAAGGCCGAAGACCTGGAGCCGACCCGGACGATCTTCCACGGCATAGTGCCTGGCCTCTCCTGCTCTCCCATTGGCTGGGTCCGGCTCGATGTCCTGTTGGGTGACAGAAGCCACTTCCGGTGCGAACCAATCTGGTTTGAGGTGGTGGACCTGGCCAGCGCGTATCACGCGTTGCTGGGCCAGCCCGCGCTCACCAAGTTCATGGCGGATCCCCACTACGCGTATCTGAAGATGAAGATGCCGGGTCCCAAGGGCCTCATCATCATCACCGGCGATTACTGCAAGTCCTTGGAGTGCACCCATGATGGCGCCAAGTCGGCCGAGTCACTGGTCATTGCCGAGGAGCAGCACCAGCTCGACCGGATCGTGGCCCTGGCAGGCGAGGCCTTCGCTGCGTCGATCCCGACCTCGGACTCGGCCGACGAGGCCGCCTTCAAACCCTCCAAGGAGACCAAGAAAGTGAAGCTCAACCCGGAAGACCCCAGCTGCAGCAAGTACGTTGTCGTAGGCGTCCGCCTCGACAAAAAATAGGAAGGCGAGCTCGTCGACTTCCTCCGTGAGAATCGGGATATCTTCGCATGGACCCCCAAAGACATGCTGGGTATCCCGAGGAAGTACGCCGAGCACAAACTTCACATCCGCAAGGACGCCAAGCCTGTCTGTCAACCCCTCCGACGATTTTCCGAAGAGAAGAGAAGAACCATTGGTGAAGAGGTCGCCAAGATTTTGGCGGCTGGCTTCATAATGGAAGTGTTCCACCCCGAGTGGCTGGCCAATCCAGTCCTCGTCCTGAAGAAGAACAAGACCTGGCGCATGTGTATCGACTACACCAGCCTCAACAAGGCCTGTCCCAAGGATCCGTTCGCTCTCCCGTGGATCGACCAAGTCATCGACTCGACCGCCGGATGCGAGCTCCTGTCCTTCCTGGACGCTTACTTTGGCTACCACCAGATCAAGCTGGACCCGGCCGATGCCCTGAAGACGTCCTTCATCATGCCCTTTGGGGCGTATTGCTACATCACCATGTCGTTCGTCTTGAAGAATGCTTGCACCACATTCCAACGCTGCATGCAGAAATGCCTCTTGCCACAACTCGGCCGCAATATCCACGTGTACGTGGATGACATCGTTGTGAAGACCAAGCAGCACCTCACGCTCCTCGACGATTTGAAGGAAACATTCGCCAACCTCCGTGAATACAAGGTCAAGCTTAACCCGGAAAAGTGCATCTTCGGCGTCCCGGCCGGAAATCTACTTGGCTTCCTCGTCTCGGAACGCGGCATTGAGGCGAACCCGAAGAAGATCAAGGCCATCAAGCGCATGCGCAAGCCGGCTCGGCTGCGGGATGTCTAGAAGTTCACCGGATGCTTGGCCTCGGTCAGCCGGTTTCTAAGCTGGCTGGGTGAGAGAGCTCTACCCTTGTACCACCCGATGAAGAAGACGAGCCCGTTCGAATGGAACGACAAGGTAGACGTGGCCTTCCAAGACCTCAAGCGCATGCTCTCCATCGCACCAGTCCTGGCCGCGCCGACCGACAAGGAGCCGCTGTTGCTCTACATAGCCGCGACCTCGCTGGCGGTCAGCACGGTGCTGGTGGTCGAGCGTCCAGAGTAGGGCAAGATCCAAGCCGTCCAGCGCCCGGTCTACTACCTGAGCGAGGTGCTCTACATCTCCAAGCAGAACTACCTACACTACCAGAAGATGTGTTACGGTGTGTACCTCACCGGCAAGAAACTGAAGTAGTACTTCCAAGAGCACGTCGTCACCGTGGTCAGCACGGCGAGAAATCATCGGGTGCCGGGACGCCTCTGGCCGGGTCGCCAAGTGGGCGATCCAGCTAGCTGGCCATACCATCCTCTACGAGCCCCGCACCACGATCAAGTCTCAAGCCTTGGCTGACTTCCTCGTCGACTGGACCGAGACCCAGTACATGCCGCCGCCTCCCGACTCGATGCACTAGCGCATGCATTTTGACGGATCCAAGATGCGGCTCGGCCTTGGTGCCGGCATCGTACTATCGTCCTCGAAGGGCGACCGGCTCCACTACGCGCTCCAGATCCACTTCACCGAGTATGAAGCCCTTGTGCACGGCCTCCGGCTGCCCAAGGAACTCGACATCCAGCGCATCCTGTGCTACGGCGACTCGAACCTGGTAGTGCAGAAGTGCTCCGGCGAATGGGACGCCCATGACTCCAACATGGCAAGCTACCACTTCCTCATCCAGAAGCTGTCCGGATCGTTCGAGGGCTGCAAGTTCCTCCTTGTCTCGTGCACGAAGAACGAAGCAGCCAACACGCTTGCCAAGATCACCTCGTCCCGTCAAGCCATCCTGTCCGGCGTCTCCCTCGAGCACCTGCGCAAGCCGTCCGTCAAGCCATCGCCGGACTCCAAGTCCATCCACGTTCCAGACGACCCGGCCGCACCTCAAGCCGGCCCGTGGGCTGCTGAACCCAGCCCGGGGGCTGCTCAGCTCGACCCGGCCACCATCGCCCCAGACACGGCCGTCGTCATCCTCGACCCGGGGGCTGCTCAACCCGGCCCGGGGACTGGCGACTCGGAACCCACCCTGGTGGCCGTCTTCGCCGTGGTTACGACGCCATCTTGGGCCCTCCCAATATCATAATTCTTGGAGAATGGGGTTCTCCCCATGGACGAGACCGAAGCTCGGCAAGTGCAGCGCCGGGCGTCCGCCTATAGCATCATCAACAACGAGCTCGTCAAGCGCAGCTCCACCGGGCGTGTTCCAGCGCTAGGTTGAGCAGGAACAGGGCATCGACATCCTCCTCGACATTCACCAGGGCGAGTGCAGGCACCATGCCGCATCGCGATCCCTGGTGGCCAAGGCGTTCCGCCACGGTTTCTACTGGCCCACGGCCCTCGAAGATGCCGAGTCGCTCGTCCTCAAATGTCAGGGATGCCAGCGCTTCAGCAAACGCAGCCACCAGCCAACGTTAGCACTCCGCACCATACCGATTGCCTGGCCCTTTGCGGTCTGAGGACTCGACATGGTGGGACCCTTCAAAACTGCTCGAGGCCGCATGACGCACTTGCTGGTGGCAGTGGACAAATTCACCAAGTGGATCGAGGCAAGACCAATCAAGAAACTGGACGGGCCAACAGCCGTCCGGTTCATCAAGGACATAGCGGTGCCCTACGGAATGTGGAACAGCATCATCACCGACAACGCCACCAACTTCACCAAGGGCGCTCAAGCAATACTGCTCCATCTCCGGCATCCATCTCGACCTGGCCTTTGTTGCACATCCGCAGTCCAATGGGCAGCTCGAGCGGGCCAATGGACTCATCCTGTCCGGTGTCAAGCCACGACTCGTCGAGCCACTCATCCTCTCACCCGGCAGCTGGTTTGACTAGTTGCCGGCTGTTCTCTGGAGTCTACGCACCACGCCGAATCGATCGACCGGGTTCACTCCATTCTTCCTCATCTACGGAGCCAAAGCCGTCATCCCGACCGACGTCAAGTTCGAATCATCGCGCGTCGTGATGCACACCGAAGCCGAAGCTAGAGAAGCCCGTGAAGATGGCGTCGACCTGCTCGATGAACCACGTCTCCTGGCGCTCAGTCATTCAGCCATCTACCAGCAAGGTTTGAGGCACTAGCACAGCAAGACGATCAAGCCCCTCGCGTTCCACGAGGGTGACATCATCCTCCGACTCATCCAAGAGCAAGCAGGCCAGCACAAGCAGTCCCCTCCATGGGAGGGCCCATTCATCGTGAGCAGGGCCTTGTGCGACCACAACGCCTACTAACTCATCGATGCACGCAAGTCAAGGAAGTGCAAGAAGGACACCGCCGGTGAAGAAATGACCCGGTCGTGGAACGTGGAACTCCTCCGCCCGTTTTATAGTTAGCCGCTAGGTGTATGTATCATCGCCTTTTGTAAACACATGAAACTATGGGGTCCCCGAACGAGACTCGGGGGCTGCCTTTTGTTGACCAATTTATTATGTCCCTATTTTCCTGCATCACTATACCACTGAACCAGGCCATCGGTCCGACTCGCTCGACCCGGGGGCTGGCCGGATTGGTCGCCACCCCGCCGCCTTACTTGGTAATTCCTGATAAAGTTAGGATGTCGCGGTCCCCCACTCTCCCTAAAGCCACAAATCCAGCTTTGGTTGTCGGCTGGCAAGCACAATGGGCCAAAGCTCCTTTACACTTCATACACTAAGTCAAAGGCTGCTGGGTCGATCAATCCGGCTTGCCGCTCATCAAATAAGCAGTCGCACGACCGGCTGCTCGCCTACTGGCCTCGCCGGATTGCCGCCAGCCGGCCCAGTGGGTGTTTCACTCGCGCTCAACGTTTCGAAGGGCCCAAGTCCTACGCGCTCCTCTCGAAGAATCAAACTCCTTGTCACGGAACGAAGCCTCGGCCGTCTGACTCGCGGGGGAGGGAGGAGGAGGTTTGAGCGGAAGGCGAGAGCGAAAGCACTCACGACATTTACACACAAATATTTAAGAAAAGGCCCACGGCCCGAGTTCATTACACCCTAAAACCCCCAGTGGGTGGGTGGACCTGCTACTTAACAAATTTTACAGAGTGTCTCAGGCATCTCCAGCGCTGCGTCGCGATGTCGATGGCCCTCCCCTAGCGGCCTCCGGGTCCAGCGAGGCGCCAGTGTCCTCCTCGGCATCCGTGTCGAGGTAGACGCCCGTCTCCTCCAAGCTCACCTCCGGATCATGGAGAAGCAAGCCGTAGTCGTCGCCATCCACGACCCCGTCGTCTTCCGTCCGCTCCGGGTGGAACTCATCATGGAAGGCGAACTCGGCGATGTAGCTGGCCCGGGAGGCGATCCGGCCGGCTTGATCCTCCAAGAGCTACTCCGAGCCAGCCCGCTGGCCCATCAACGAGTCCAGTTGCAGGTCCGGATGCCAAGACAGCGCGAACCGGAGCGCCATCTCAGCACCAACACGAGCGGCGGAGACGCGCCACTCGCCAAACCAGTCCGGCCCCATCTCCAACCAACGCGCCAGGCGCGTGAAGCTGCTCAGCACGAGGAGTCCGGCCAAAGGGCCGCCGTCATTGAAGTGCTGGCCTGGGACAGCCGTCCCATCTGCATTCCCAAGACCAGCAGGCGGGCCTCAGCGGCGGCGATGATCTCTGGGAAGGTCCAGGCCACCCGCGGATCTGTCACGGACCAACGATGTCGGTCGGGTCGCGCTGATAGCGGACGACTTCCTTCGCCAGCCGCTGCATCTCCGGGAAGGCCCCTGCCAAAGAATACGAAGCAAATTAGAACAAGAACAACAAGGAAGAAAGGCCGGATCCCGACCCGGCAAATTACAAGAAATAGCACTTACTGGAGAAGGACTCTTCCAGGTGCTGCGCTTCGAGCAACATACCACGCCGCTCCCGTGCAATGGCACGGTCACGCTCCTCGAGCGCCTTCTCCAAGTCGGCCGCCTTCAGCTCGGCGTCCTTGTCGTCAGCCGCCTTCTCGACCGCCTCCCGGCGACGGGCATCGTCCTGACGGCCCCCTCAGCCGTGGCGACCTACCCCCGCAAGTGATCCACCTCGGCCTGGAGCCGGCCCTTGTCGTCGGCCAGCTGGCCGCGCTGCTGGTCCGCCTCCACCAGGGCCTGCTGCGTATCCACCGGCTTCCGCCTTAAGGAGCTCCACCTCAGCCTCAAGGCGGCTCTTGTGACCTGCCAGCTGCTCATGCAGCCAGTTGGCCTCATCAAGAGACCGCCGGGCCACGGCCGCCTCCGCCCTCGCCTGCGCCGCCTCGACGCCAAGATGGTCGGTGTCGGCAATGAGCCGGTCATAGTGATGACCGGCCCGGAGCAGATGAGTCCGCCAGGACAGCACCTCGGCTGCAAAAAAGAAGAGTTCGGGAAATATGAAGACAAGACTTAAGATTTGGCCCAATTGTTACACAGTTGGCCTGAATCTCGGGGTCTACACCCAGTGGGTGCGCTAGCGCGCCCCCACTAGAAAATAGCACAAGGATACCTGCGGCGACGCGAAGCTCCTCCTCCTTGGCGGCGAGCCGCTCCTTGAGCTCCCGGGGCTTGCTCAGGAAACGGTTGTAAGCGGCGACCCGGAAGGCGTCGAGATGCTGAAGAAGACGGAATCAGAACAAGGCCAACGCTCTAAAGATTTGACCCAACTACTATGTTGTTGGCCCGAACCTCGGGGGCTACACCCAGTGGGTGCGTTGACGCGCCCCCACAAAGAAGAAATCGCAAGAAGGGAAAGGCTTACCAGAATGTCGCGCTCCAGGTCGTGCGTACGCTCCACCACGGCCTGGGCGAAGGCCTCGAGCTGGTCCGTCCGCTCGCGCAGGCGGCGGCTGACGGCGTCCAGCGCTGCCTCCTCGTGGGTCTGAGGCCAGAATACTACAACGCCCCCGCTCCGCGCCGGCTGTGGCGCAGCAGCCCGGCGCCCTCCCCTGCCGGGGCACCAAGGCGTGCTCCCCGCTGGCCACCCCCAACACGGTCAGCACCTCCTCTGACGCCCTCTCGGTGTTGTCGATGACCCGGACGCCGGGACGCCCTATGTCATCGCCTCCGGTCCGGACGCCGGGACATCCTGCCGCACCACCAACGGCCCAGCTGCCGGGGTGGGCTCCGGCACCACCGTCTGCGGTGCCTCCTCCAACACCGGCGGCGCCTCCAGCACCGCCGCCCGCAGTGCCTCTTCCAACACGGCGCCGCCTCCACCACCATCAGCCGCCGCTCGCTCGACCACGTCGGCCCGCGGCGGGGTATCATCCCCCACCTCCACGACCTCCCTGTCGGGGATCACCACCTCAGCCCGGCCTCCACGGCCGCGCTCCCTCGCCGATGATGGCTCAAAGACCGTTTCCGCCACCACTGTGCCCTCTGGCATCTCACGCCAGGCCGGCTCCGTGCCGGCTCGCGCCCATGCCGCCGCCGCATCGATCCAAGCACAGACCGCCGCCATGTCCAGCTCCGCCTTGGCCCTGTTCCTGTCACGCCAGGCCAAGGCTTCGGCGTCGCTCGGGTCCCGGCTGAGGTCCGAATCAGCCCGTCCCTCCACCTCGGCATGGTCGGCGAGGTCGGACCGGCTCCTGCGGAACGCGGTCCCTTCGGCGGCCGCGGCTTCCGCCGCCGCCCTCGCCGGCGTGATTGGTGACCTAAAGAAGAAGACAGAATAAGCCAAAAAGAAAAACAAGACAAGCTCAATAACCCGGATGCGTACGAAAGATAAAGCTTACCCCGACAAGACAGGGACCGGGGTTGGCCTCCCGTGCCCGGCGCCGCGCTTCCTCTTCACCGGCCTCCCGGCCTCGGCTGGGTCCGCCGTCCGCTTCGGGGCCCGGGGTCGTGGCGCGATGCTATCTTTCCCGTGCGGGCGGCTCGGCGCCGCCCCATGCAAAGACCCGGCTCCGCCTGCGTCGCCGCCTTCCCCGCCCAATGCCACCGCACCAACAACCGGCATCAGCATCGCCCGCACCATGCCATGGTCAGCAATTCAAGACACATGAAGAAAAACACAAGACTTACCCATGCGACGCCCAACGCTGGCGTCGGACTCGGCCACCTCCTCCCCGCCGTGGGCCGCAGGTTCCTCTGGTGCCACCGGCGCCACCTACGAGGGAGCCCGGGCGTAAGGATGCCGGATCACATTCAGAAGCATCTCCCGCGTCGCGTCAGGACAGATGAGAAAGTGCGCAGCAGCAAAGTAAGATGACCAGACACTCACCTATGGCGCTGGGTTCGACTCGATGTACGGCGCCTTGCCGAACCGCCAGTCCTCTCCAAGGTTGGCCTTGGAGATGTCGTTCATGCCGCGCGCAATCTGCTCCGCAGACAGCCACGTCGACCCCATGTGGTTGGGGTCTTGAAGGCCGACCATTTTACCGATGAGGCAGGAGCGCCTCTGAAGCAGAAGGACCCGGCGCGTGATGAATGTGGCAAGGAGGTCGGTGCCGGTGAGCCCCTCCTGCGTCCTCCTCACCGTCACCCGCTCGCAGAGATTGACAATCTCCTTCGATGGGCGCCTGGGCGAGTAGCCTGTGTTCGCCTTTGCCCGCGACGACGTGATGGCGAAGGCCGGAAGATTAATGTGATCTGCACCAAAGTTGCGGACGTAGAAGAAGGAGTTCTGCCACTTTTTGGAGAATCCTCCAGCGGGATCTTGGGGAAATCTGCCCCGACCACTTCGAGATGACGGCGGCGCCGCAGTCGGCAAACTCCCCGGCCGACGGGCCCTGCTGCTTCAAGGAGAAGAAGCGCGCCCAGAGGTCGATCATGGGCTCGACCCCCACGTACCCCTCGCAGAGGGTGATGAAGCCGGAGAGCTGGACGATGGTGCCGGCTCCAAGATGATGCGGCTGGAGTCTGAAGAGCTCCAGGAATGCACAGAAGAAGGTGCTCGCCGGCAGCCCGAACCCACGCTCTAAGTGCGTGAGGAAGACCACGTTCTACTGCTCCTTGGGTCGAGGCCTCTGCTCGCCGTGCGGCAGGCGGACGCTGAAGTCCGTCTCCCGCGGCAGGCGCCGCGCCGCCCGAAGTTGGGCGATGTCCTCAGTGGTGACATTCGAACTCATCCAGGACCCCGACAGCAGCGCCATGGACGGAAGAAGGGGAAGGAGAAAGAAGATGGACGACAGAGGAGTTCTGCTCGGGGCAGCGGGCTCAGCTATGCGTCGGTTGCGTAGAGCGGAGCAAGAGCAGGGGGAGAGGAGGGCGCGAGCGAGAATGATGTCCGCCGCCCCCTTGCCCCCCTCAATTTATAACCCTCGGTTCAAACGTGGGGGAGTGGGATCGTCTGCACACACCCATTCCACTACCCCGCAATAAGTGCACACGTACACGCGCAGTAACTGCCCGGGGAAGAGCAACCGGCCCCCGGACGCTGCAATAAATCCACGAGCGTGGGCCAAGGGCGCGCGGCGGCGGGCCCCAGCCACCAGTGCATCAAAGAGGTTGTCACCATAGTGGCCGTTGAGGGTGCCGGGCATCGCAGAGCCTGGGTGCGTCGGCTGGAGGCTTACGTCAAAGTCGTCCGCGAGCTTCTTGACGACGGTGAACTTGTCGAGGAAACCGACGAGGACCTCGTCAAACAAGGAGACGAAGTTGTCGTCCAAGCGGCCCCTCGCCCTACCGGCCTCAAGCAATACTACCTGGAGACTTTCCTCGTTGCCGGGCCATAGGCCGGCATCGTGGACCATCTGGCACAACCGGCTGATGCTCGCGCTCATCGCCTCCATGGGTCTAGCTTAGCTTCTACTACCTCCGTCCTAGTTTATTGGTCCCCATTGTAATCCGTGTCAAATTTTGACCACAGATTTAACTAACAAAATGTTTACGCATGTTACTAAAAATTATATCACTGAAAACTATTTTCAAATATGAATCCAAAAATATAATTTTTGCTGACATGCATCAACATTTTGTTAGTTAAATCTTTGGTCAAAATTTAGCACAAATTACAAAGGAGGCTAGTAAACTAGGACGGAGGTAGTAGTAGTCAACTGATCTTGCGATTTGAGTGATCACTCTTGCCCTTGGTTAGCATGCGTAGGTGCGTAGGATTTCGTACTACTCCTCGGCCCTCTACTACACCTGCCTTTGGCTGTATGATGGGTGGGCCAGCCACCCCCTGGGTCCACGTGTCATTCACCCAAAGGCAGTTGTCGTAAGTCAATGAAGCTGCACCCCCCTCCGTGCCGGTGCAGTATAGTCATCTCACCGGACCTCTAGTTGGGGCCAAACGAGAGAAGTTTGATGTTTACTGGTTTATTGGCCCCCTTTGCATTTTGCGCCAAGTTTTGACCTTTGATTTAACTAATAAAATGTTAATGCATGTAAACAAAAATGTTGTGTAAGTCACATTACGAATACCAAATAATCCCAAAACACTTAGGCATGGTGCATTAACTCCCTCCTTGTTTCTTATTTCGTGACATATCAACCAATGAGAGATGTGGGCCGTGCATGCTTTCAATGACTTGAGACTACCAAACATGACATGTAGTGTTTAGTTCATTGCATGTAATCCTATTAAGACTCTAGTTAGCAAGAAAACATTAAGTTCTCTCGCCGATAGGAATAAAACACCATGTATTTATTTACAGAGGGAGTAGTACATTTTTTGCGACATGCATTACTAGATATTGCTAGCCAAATACTAAAATCCAGATGGACGTGGTAGTACTCCTAAATCCAGACCGTGGTGCTACTAGTACTAGTAGTAGTAGTACCAATGTAGTACTCCTAGGAGTACTAGCACTGTACTACCCGTTGGTCAAATTATTACGTGCTGCTCCTCATAGTGAAGTTACGAGACCCTGCGCCGGAGATGACACCTGAGTATAGGCGCCGTGTTCGGCATACCATAGTCAGCCTCACCGTCTGCAGTCACTATCATCATGGTTGTAGAGCTAGCCTGCTTACAACTAGCCCTGTTCGACGTAATTTCCCCCGTGCGTAGATGCCCGTGCATTGCACGGAACACCAAGATTGGGGTGTACAGCTCCGGCAGCGGCCATCGCGCCACATTTTTCCACGGCGTTCTAGATGTGGTGGGGAGGAGATAATGCTGATTGTGAGAGACAAGGAGTTGTTTGTAAATAGGGAACAAGTGCGGGCATCGTTTTGCAAAAATGGAGAAGCTTGGTTTGTATGCGTCAGATCTAGATCCGACGGCTATTGGTGAAAGATGGGAGGCACAACATCATCACCAACTTAGGACCTATTTGATTCGCAGGATTTTGAAAACGCAGGAATAGGACACGGCAATATTACAAGTTTCAAACTGATATTACAAATGTTAGGAGTAATGCTGCACCTAGGAAGAGGGAATTACTAGGAAGTTCACGTAAGAACTTTCGTTACTTTAGGTGGATGTAGCATTATCGTACAAACTAAAATCCACCGCCCTGACAAGTCACTAATGGGCAAATAAGTTTTCGAGTCTCTGGCCACTTGATGTTTCAAAAACAAATTCAGCTTCTGCGGAGTCTTTGTTATTTAGGCTTAGACGCTTGCGGTGATCAGCACGCCATTCATTGTTGCGCCAGGGAACGCCAAACCTCATTACCTTGAGCACACTTGCCTCCAGAACAAAGAACCTGGCCAATTTAATCTCAGATGTGCTGCCTCGGTAGTCGATCAAATCAATTTATGTAAGATGGAGATCAAGGCATTCGATGAGATTGTTATAGTGCAGCACATTTTTCACTTTCGGGTCTTTTTTTATCTACAAAAGAAGAGAACATATTAGAGCAGCTGGCTGCAAAAGATTGTCATGTCATCAAGAGGTACCAATAATATTTGCTCATACGATAGGGTTGGCTGGCTAGTCATATTTTTCACTCTCTCTCTCTCTCTCTCCCTCTCTCTCTCTCTCTCTGTTTTTGTTTCCTCTCATTTAACTAGGAGCAAGTGAAGAGCTTGGGCATTTGTTGCCTTCCACTATGTGGCCGATGCCATATTTTGCAAAAGTATGCCACATAATACGCATCGATGTCAAATCAAAAGATTTTTGCACCGCTCTCGCGATGTGAGAGAGTTGGCATCGCTGTGCACACACACCCACATGTATAAACAAATCAATCAAACCAACTACACCAGCCTCTCACACTCCCAAACAAGTGTTTTTATTGCCTCAGTGCTCTCTCTCTCTCTTCCACGCAATGTTTTTTCATTGCGTGAGTTAATTTGTCACCGAAGCAAAGTAGGTGATCCAGATTGGGGCACCAGGTGAGCAATGGAGGGGCATCGATGCCAAATGCATCACAAGTGAATTTGGCACATGTTTTGGCCTACATAGCCCACTTTTGTACTCCCTCCGTCCCCAAATTCTTGTCTTAAATTTGTCTAAATACGGATGTATCTAGTTACATTTTAGTGTTAGATACATCCGTATCTAAACAAATGTAAGACAAGAATTTTGGGATGGAGGGAATACTACCTCGTATTTAGTATAAAATTTTGACCATAGATTTACCTAAGAAAATGCCAATGCATGTCACTAAAAATTACACCGTTTGAAATTATGTTCAAATACGAATCCAACGATATAGTTCTTAGTGACATGCATTAACATTTTGTCAGTTAAATCTATGGTCAAATTTTGATACTACAAAATTGGAAGAGTAAACCAGGATAGAGGTAGTACTTGCCCTTAGGGTAACCATAGAGTTACTGGAGTAGTCTAAGTTACTTTCCACTATGACTAGCCTAGGCTACTATAGTAGTGCAGCATAAAAATGATGCAGGTGATCATGTGAGAAAAAATACTAAAAACATTTCTTCCGGTGTAGTGCGTAGATGTAGTTTTGAACACTACACTTGTCATCGTAATTTGGGAAAATTACGAAAAAATTGAGCTACATTGTGATTACTGTTTACTAATAGGAAAGAAGTTTCACCTCGATGAGTAGCTTCTCCGTGCATGGAAAGCATGTAAGGAATCCAACAACTTGATCCAGATTGGGGCCGATAGATTTAGTGCTAAGATCTTCACTGTGCGCATGGACTGGGTCACGCTTGTGGGAATCATTTTCTGGAAGACGGTCGTAAATACATCAAGAAGAAATTTAAAAATGTGAATTTCAATAAGACGGAGAAGAAGATGAGTGCTGTACCTGAACGATTACGGATCCAATAAAGAGTTCGGAGAATTTGGCAGATGAGTACACCAACGCTGTCAATTTCGGCGCGTCAATGACCCTGGTTTTTGTTGGACCTTCCAGATCCGATACAAGCAATCTCTCAAGGAAAGGCGCATTCTCAATGACCATAACGTGGAACAGCTGGAGTGATCTCTTCCCAATTGATGTCTTGTTGCGGGGCCAGGAAGACACATAAATCCATTGGAAATTCGTCGAGGCAATGTGGAGGCTATAAACCCGTGGATCTGCTCAAGACGAAGGTACTCGAGCGTAGTACAGCTGCAGAGCAGGTGCTCCATAGACTTCTTCAAGATGACAACGTCGAAGAGGTCGAGCTACTTGAGTTGAGGGAGAAGAAGGGCGGGCGCGGTATTAATCTGGGGAAGATAGCAGGAGCTACAGCTGGCGCGGCGCAGCGTTGGCGTGAGGCGGAGCGCGGACGGCGACAGAGAGCGACATCATCCAGCTTCAAAGCTGAGCTCCTCGAGCTGATCTAGGGCGGGGGATAAGAACCACTCGTCGAACTTGGGTTGAACCTTGCAGTTGGTACTGAACATGCGGATGTCAAGGCCTCTGGCTGGCCCAGGGTGTGATGAAAGGATCTTGGAGACTGCGGCCATGCGTTTGCAATCCCCGTCGCAGAGGCAGCTGTCGACGGTGAGGTTGAGGGGGACGCGGCGCCAGAGGGGGCGCCACCGCCGGGAGAGCAGGGCGGTCTGCACGGCAGATTTGGTGGGGAGGAGGCCGATGATGACAAGCAGCATGTCATCGGGGAGGCTTCTGATGAAGTCCAGGCTCGCCGGATGCGGCTTTGGCTCGAGCGGCCTCCGCTTGTTGGCTGCCTCACCGTCCATCTCAACCGGCGGCGACGCCGGTGTACACGTGTGCTGGTGTGTGTTGTGTGCTGGGTGTGCGCGAGTGCGTTTTTCTGTGCATGCCGCCGCATAGTGGTGAATTGTGCGCGAGTGCGTCCTTCGCGTGCAAGAAGTTTGTCCTCAATGCGCCCTCAATTTACTAGCGTGCGGGGTGCTACCCCGAGTGGTTTCAACTTTGTTTCCTTCACCGCGTGTCAGATGGGCCTCTAGTTTACTTATTTCCACCCACTGCCACATGGACCAGCACACCAAGATACAGAACACGAGCTGACAACGCAGCATGTGGATTGGTTGACCGGTCAACTAAACAATATACAGAGCTATACGCTGACATAGTGAGCCTATAGTCCGTCGGTATAGAGAGTTTGAGTGAGAGGGGAGGCCCGTGAGAGATAGCAGAGAGAGAGAAAGAGCTACTCCCTCCATTCAATAATGTAGTTACAACATTTTTTTAAGTCAAACTTTTGAAACTTTGACCAAGTTTATAAAGAAATTACTTATATCTGCGATACCAAAGATAAATGATAGGATGAAGTAAGTAAATGTTGTGATGAGTCTAATGATCGTTCCAGATGTAAATGTTTTTCTCCACATATACCTAGTCAAACTTTTCTGAGGTTTGACTTTTCAAAACATCCATATGCTTATGGACGTGACAGAGTCCCTGACGAGAGAGAGAGAGAGAGAGAGAGAGAGAGAGAGTGAAAAAAGTGTGTGTGCATGTGTGAAAGAGACATGGACAACACATGATAAAAGTGGAGAAAAAGCATGCGTGTCTTATGCAAACATATCACACATGCATCTTCGACAACAGAGACAAGGTGAGGAGTGGTTTTTTGGAACCGAGAGAGGAAGACCCCTAGAACGTGGCCAAGAGGGGTCTGACAAACAAGGGAGAGAGGTCGAGAGAGACGTACGGAGAAAATGCAGACATGGGGAGGAGAGAGTGTATGTTTGTCATAGAGAGATCCCCTGGAGATCGTGATGGGACAACATGGGTGGGAGATTGAGTGACAAGGTGTGTGCGCGATAGAAGATGCCCCGAGAGATATTGAGATAGACGTATGGATGGAAGGAGACAATACGTGTGTTCCTGATGCCTAGTAAGAGATAATCATACTTAGGAGGGGGGGAGTGCTTGCGCCTATGGCCCTGTTTGGATACTCTAACTTTGTTAGAAGTTAGAGTTAGATTCTAACCCTGAACTAACTCTAAGTAAAGAGGTGTTTGGATGGCAGGGTTAGATGGAGCGCGGATATGGCGAGGCACCTTCACTGGCGGTGCGAGAGGGAGGGAGGGAGAGGACGAGAAGCTTTGAGGAAGTGGGGAGTGATCTGCTGCGGGGAGAGCGAGAGAAAAAAGTGTTTATTAGTGGTCCCGAGAAGAACTAACCCAAATAAGCACCTCTTGGATGGGTTAGTTTTTTTGGATGGGTTAGATGCATCTAACTTAAACTAACCCTCCTGTTTGGATCTTTTTGGGTTAGTTGACTCCAAACTAACCCAAACTAACTCTAACCCATGGATCCAGACAGAGCCTATGATGGAGTGAGGGAGATATAAGGCCCGTTTGGCTTGCATCGTGAGCATCTTTTGCATGGCCTATGGTTGTGGCTGGATTTCATGCACGCTTGTTTGGTTGCTACCCTGTGAAAAAGAAAGCCCTCGCCTGGGCTGGGTTCCCTTGCACTTTAATTAGCCTGGCTGAACTCCAGACACAGCAAGTAGCCTGGCCCAAGAGACCGATTTCAAACGCCTGGCTATGCCTGGTCGTGCAGCCACGAGGCTAAGAGCAACATGGATGGATATTAGCATTAAATAATTGATGCATGGATTGATTGATGGGACGTTGATGCTTTTCCTGGCCCAGGCATGAACCAAACGCTTCAGCACCACACAAGCCTGGCCAGGCAGAAATATATTACATCTCACGTCCACACCAGGCAGTACCGACCATCAAGGCATGAGGGTCAGGTCACAAACCAAACTGACCAATAAAGTTTGAGAGAGATTGAGGAGCCCCGATAAGGCTGAGTGGTGCGTTAGATAGCTGAGAGGGGGAAAGAGATATTCCATCCGTTCGATAATGCAGTGCATGTAAATTTTTTAGAAGTCAAACTTTGGAAACTTTGATCAGGTTTACGCAAATGTTATTTATATCTACAATACCAAAGATACATCATACAAAACTACATCTCATGGTGAATCTAATGGTATATGTTTGTCGTACTAGATGTAATTCTTTTTCTCCACGTACATGGTCAAACTTTGTGATGTTTGACTTTTCAATAAATCTGTGTGCTATGGATGGAGGTGAGTGCCTCAGTTGAGACAGATCAAGTGCGTGTGAAGGAGAATGAGTAAGTTTGCAAAAGAGTATGTGTGTGAAAGAGAAAGTGACAACAAATGATAAATTAGAGAGAGTGCGTGTTTTTTCGTTTCTTATGCGAACATATCACGCATGCATCTCCGAGATGGAAAAGCGAGGTGAGGAGATACACGAAGATAGCTAGTGTGTGATTCTTTGCAAAGGAGAGAGACACCCCTGTAGCACATGTCCAATAGAGGTCTGGCCAACAAGGAAAAAAGGTCGGGAGGGACACATGGATGGCATGGACGCATGGGGAGGGAGAGAGGGTGTGTTTGTGATAGAGAGATCCCCTCGAGATTGTGAGGGGACTATATGGGTGGGAGATCGAGGGAGTGCGTGCGTGATAGAAAGATGCCACGAGAGAAATCGAGATAGACCATGCACATGTTTGTGATGGAGAGTAAGATTAGCTAGTCATATACATATAGGGGGGACTGCGTGTGCCTACAATTTAGTGAGAGACCATCATACTTGACTAGCTGGGCATGAGATTCTGTGTGTGTGTGCATGTGAGATGGAGAGAGAACGATGGAGAGAGATAGAGTTTTAGATGGGCCTATCGAGTGCGAGTGAGATATGCATGTGTATGTGTGACCCAGCTGGATGGAGAGTTTGAGAGAGGGGGGGGGGGAAGAGCTCCGAGACGACATAGTGGTGCGTGAGAGAGTTACAGGCAAAGAGCCAAGGAATTTGTGTGCGTACGATGAGTGCACCCAAGATATCTAGCTTGGACTACCTAGAGTATCATACATAGTGTGAGAGAGAGACCTATAGATGGTGTATATATGAATGCGAACTAGAAAGACCCCCCCCCCCACACACACACAGAGGGAGAGGGACCAACAAGGTTTTTGTGTCGAATGCGTGCGACAGAATTGAAGATTGTCGGCGAGAGAGTGGGAGAGAGAGAGAGAACAGGAGTCCGGGAGAGGGGGAGGTCGCGTTTTATGCATCAAAGACTTATATAAACCATGTTTCTATATAAACTTGCATTCAAATATTTAAATTGGAGAACATGTTGTCTGCAATCCACACATGAACGGATATATCCGTATATCAAACAAGTTCATTAATTTGACTTTCAACATGTTCATGGAGTACTATAATACTGTACAACATGCCACTCGATTGAGGTGTTCAATTTTGGATTTAGTTCACTATTTTGACCTACTGAACAAGCTAGTTCATTGAATCGAGATATTTCATTTTGGGTTTGATTCGCATTTTTGAGTGGGTCAACTATTTGTCATATAGTAAATCGCTAGCAAAGAACATGTAAAAACACATTACTCCCGAGCATCATCTCTCCATCTAAAAAAGAAGTGGCAAGCTAATATTTCAAAATTTGATTCGAATCGACTTGGTAAGGTAGACGGGGATGCTCGTTCTCCCAAAATTTGAACAAGCCGTTAAACATCCTCTCTGCTCGGTGGAATTCACCCAAGCAAATAAATGGGAGACACGAAATTACTGTCCTATGTGGGACACGCATCAATTGGCCCATTGTACATCGAGGGTAGGTTCGTTACTTCATCCAAGCGCGCCTTCTCCTCGGCCTAAATGACATGTGCCGAATAATTCATAAACCATGGTCGGAAAAACACGCTCTCCTAGCCCGAAATAGCTCGCGCCCACTATTTCAAAACACGCTCTCCTCGCCCGAATTCGCTCGCGCCCACTATAGTTTAAAACACGCCCTCCTCGCCCGAAATCGCTCCCGCCGACTATTTGGGGAGAAGCAAAGTTACTCTACTATCCCCGACCCTCAGTCTACAGATCCAAGCCGAGAGGCCTATAGGCAAGGGTAGAACTGTAACTCCCCCTCACATTTCAGACAAATGCGTCCGTAAGACATGGTTCCACTCCCCTCCCAATTCCCCCCCGCCCACCCCCATTCATACCTCGTGGGCGCCAAATCACCTTCTCCCCGAGAAGCTCCCTTCTCCGGAGCCGCGAAACCTCAGCCCCACCTCCATGGCGCCCCCCACCGCACCAATTTCACAGTCGCCCTCCTCCCTAATGCCGGAGACGCTGTCCAATTGCCGTCATGCACTGGGCCGTGTGCCTCTTACTCCATGCTATTGGTGCTGCCTCGACGACGGCCGCGTGAACCGTACCGGAGCAGATTCACCCCCGCCGTTGTTCACGGCGCCGGAGCGGCTCCAACTTTGGATCCGTCCAGAGTCCTGGCACTGCTTCCACGTAGCCGTCGACCGTGGCGACATCGCTCTTTCCCTTCCGCCGGTCGCCACCGCAACCGTGCCGGCCTCACCGACTCAGCAGCTGGACCTGCCTACTTCACCATGCCGCCAGATAGGTCGCACCCTCATCTGAAATCACTTTATTTAGGCATCAGTTGTCTGAATTTTTATTCTGGGCCAATTGATTCCCAATGGGAAGCAGCACCCCTCGAGGCGGCGGAGCTCCTAGGGTGCCGGTTGGCTGGTGTCTAACGTAAGGGTGTGGGGCCGCAAGTTTGCCGTGGAAGGAGCGCTTAGATGGCTATCTTTTAGAGTTGCGTGGGTTGAAGGTACTGCCGCCGCCGGATCTGGATGACGGGGAGTCTTTGTGGATTGGCCCGGGGGCGGCGCAACCACGGCAGTGCAGTGGGGCGGGGAGCGGGGTTTTGGCTGGGGCCACGGACAGCGGAGGCAGGCTGCTCTGCCGTTGGTCGCTGGCTCTTCGGGGAAGATTCCGAACAGTGTCAGCCGGGAGGCACAAGACGGCCATCAAGCCTTCCGTCATAGATCGGACAGTACCAAAATAAAATAAAATCATGTGACCCCAATTTAGTCTTCAGTCAACAGACGTGTGACCACTCTCGTACCTTGCTGTTGATCTCTTAGGCGTTGTTTGGATAGGCAATATATGCAAAACCAGATCTCCACAAACCAGGGAAACGGTGTAACAAACTAAAATCTTGTTTGGCAACTCTAACTAATCCGTGAACATAGAAAACTTGGCTTTCCAAAAACCCAGATTTTAGGTATATAGAAAAACAACTAATAGTCGTTTTTTCATAAACAAGATTTACATAAACTGGATCCCAACTGAGAGCAGAGCAAGTGTTTGCCGGCAGCTTCACGCCGCGTCGTGCAAGACGGAGGGGACGCGACAAGGCGGTTGGTCCGACGACCTCGGGGAGCAGAGCAATCGCTCGCCGACGACTGTGCGTGGAGTCGTGCAGGCCGGAGGGGACGCGACAAGCAGCTGACGGCAGAGTCAGTGCATGGGGACGACCGGACGACGACCTCGGGAACCAGCATATGCCCTCGCCTGCGGCCGCGTGTGGAATCAATGGAGATCGAGGGGAAGCGAGAAGCAACCCGAGGAAGAGTCAGTGCAGGGGGGCGACCACCCAGGGGCCAACGGATGCCCTCGCCGTCAGCCGCGTGCGGAGTCAGTGGAGATCGGAGGGGATGCGAGAATTAGCCTGGGGCGACGACCTCGAAGACCATGGAAGTGCCAACAGGAGGCCGCATGCAGAGTCATGGAGGCCAGAACAAAGTACGGCAGCAGCATGGGATTTGTACGACATGTTGTCGAGCTTGTATGTCTCGTCAATGGGAAAGAAAGGATGAAGGTCATGGACGAGGTAGGATAAAGCTAATGTTTGTTATCCAAACAAAAAACTCTAAGGACCTTAGTTTATTAACTCTCTACCCAAACAAAGATTCCTGTAAACATGTTTTTCATAAAATGAATAGTAAAACCGGTTTCCCTAAAAATGAGCTAAACACTTGTTTTCTACAACCCCACCACTAATCCTCGCTATCCAAACAATCCCTTAGTGTATTTCTTCGGATCAAAGAGATATGTCGTTCTTAACATTATGCGTTATCTACATCTTCAGACACACCGTCTTCCGACTCACCGCAGCTGCTCCAACAAGGGAAGCATACACCAGAAGGGAGCTACAGTCCCCACTCAACAGTTCCCTGCATCGAATGCGCGTGCTCGACATGGACAGCCACAACAACTGCAGGGCCATCGACAAGTCAACACATGATGCTCACTCCTATGGATGGCAGCCAGATAGGTTGTACCCTCATCTTACTTGTGTGCAACATTTATGGCTTTGTTATTCATCTAAGCATGGAAAATAGATCATCACATTTCAGTGTATATTCCTGCTGATCTCTTATGGCTCTTATTCAGGAGTTCATGCTGTTCCATAGTTCAGCTAAGATACTTGTTCTTTAGGTAACGCTGTTCCATAGTTATCATCCATCAGCCAATGTTATCCCACAGGCTGGTGATTACAGTATTATACCACTTATAGTATTACCTATGTTGTTCTTTAATACTTTTGTGTGCCATCTAGTTAATCTCGAGTACAAATGATACATATTCTGTAGCTTTCATCTATGTTCTCCCTTTAGTTTATGAGACATGTTGCTGCTAGTTAACCCAGTCCTACTATTTATGTCGTCTCCTACAGGCACTCATTTACATAAATCTAACTACTAGTTGTCTTCCATGCATGTCAGATATAATTGCACACACTGATATATCCACAAGAACCTCACGGAGCAATGTAAAGGCCAATAAACTTGACGTCAATGATACCCAATATGATGGAACATGTAAAGGCAGTTCTTCAGAAGACTTGCAGAAAGATGATGAATCCTATTCACCCCACAAGGTGCTTGCTCTAACTTGGCCTGTGATATGGGTACGTAATGCATATAATGTCCTAGAGTGTATCTACTCTGTTGCAATGCCATGTGCTTAGCATGCTGATCATGCATGTAAATATGTCATGCCTTCCTGTTTTTCAGTACCTATTCCATTCATGATAACATGTTTTCAAATTCAAGTACTGTCATTCTACTCTATCGCAATGCCATCTACTTAATTTGGACATCATGCTTCTGAATATCTTATGCATTGTTATTCATCAGTATGTACTTCATCTGTCTGCCATACCATGTTTTTTTACATTGAAGTGCTGTTCTACTGCTCTCTAGCAATGCCATCTTATTTTCCCAATCATACACGTGTATGTTGACTTAGTTATTTCTATACGTATTCCGCTAGCATATAGTTTTACATTCAACTAGTTTTTTTTGTTGTGTTGTCCTGTTGGATCCCTAGCTCTTACACCATACTCCCTCTGTCTGGATTACATGTTGCCGAAATGGAAAAAAAGGATGTATCTAGAACTGAAATACGCCTAGACCCATCCATTTTTTCCGGATGGAGGGAATACATGTCAATCTGTCATGCCTTTCTATTCTTCAGTACCTATTCCATCTCTCTGCTGTCGCATGTTTTATAATTAAAGCACCATTCTTCTATACAAGGCATGCAAGGGGAAGACGACTATGTTAGAATCTGAAGGGTTACAAACAAGGCCTTTGCAAATGATCCAAACGCCAGGAGATAATAAACCAACTCCAGTTTTTATAGATACTGCTCTAGCACCAAGAAACCCAACTCCTACATATAATAAGCAGATTTCCAGTGGCCAAAGAACTAGTCCGCTCCAGTCCAGCAAAAATATGTCAACTCAATTCTAAGAAGCGTGTGTGTATCCTTGCATCATGAAATTTTATAGCATGCTGATCATATTTTCTACATGTTTCTTACCCATCTCTCTTTTAGAAAATAAGCTTAACAGATAGAAGAATTTCTGCAATGGTATCGTTTATGAGGAAAGATTCTTGCAGGAATTCTCTGTGCTCCAATGTAGATGTAAGTACCTGTTGTATATCACTATATTTTTACATCAGCATGTATTTTTTTAATTGGCGTGAATCCAACCTTTATCTGATCTAAATTTAGTTGTAGCAGAATGTATGATTAAAGGCCACAATGTTGATTTTTGTAAGGAAAACGTCCTGGTAGTTTTGCATCCTGAGCTGCATGAGTGTACTATCTCATATCAGTGGGTTTGAATACATTGGTTCTGCAGTGGGTTTTTCAGTGTTTTTTTTACTGTGTTGTCCTGTTGTATCCCTAGCTCTTACATCATACTCCCTCCGTCCGGATTAAATGTCGCAGAAATGGATAAAACTGGATGTATCTAGAACTGAAATACGTCTAGACCCGTCCATTTATTTCCGGATGGAGGGAATACATGTCAATATGTCATGCCTTTCTATTCTTTAGTACCTATTCCATCTCTGTTGTAGCATGTTTATAACTGAATCACCATTCTTCTATATAAGGCATGCAAAGGGAAGACGGCTCTGTTAGAATCTGAAGGGTTACTAACCAGGTCTTTGCAAAAGATCCAAACGCCAGGAGATAATAAACCGACTCCATTTTTCATAGATATTGCTCCAGCACAGAGAAACCCAACTCCCACTGATAATAAGCAGATTCCAGTGGCCAAAGAACTAGTCCACTCCAGTCCAGCAAAAGAATATCAACTCCATTCTAAGAAGCGTGTGCGTATCCTCGCATCATGAAATTTTATAGCATTCTGATCATATATTCTACATGTTTCTTACCCATCTCTCTTTTAGAAAATAAGGTTAAACAATAGAAGACTTCCTCCGTTGGGATTGTATTCGAGGAAAATATCTTGCGGGAATTCTCTGCGCTCCAATGCTGATGTAAGTACCTGTTGTATATCACTATATTTTTACATCAACATGTATTTTGTTAATCGGCGTGAATCTAACCTTTATCTAATCTAAAATTAGTTGTAGCAAAATGTTAAAGGCGCCAATGTTGATTTTTGTAAGGAAAACTGCCTGGTAGTTTTGCATACTGAGCTGCATGAATGTACTATCTCATATCATGCACATTACTGAATTGTAGTGCTTCTCTGGTTGCCCATTCATTCATTGTGTCAATGTTGCTTTCGTACTACCTTACCTGGATGATGATAGCTGTGCCATATTGTGTTAGTTTGGTGTAGGCTACTTGCCCAAATGTTCGTTGTGTCAATGTTAGCAATGCTAGTGTGTTAATTTTGTGCAGGCTGCTGAAGATAAGAAGACAAACTCTGAAAACAGCAAGGCAACCCCATTGTTTCTTTCCAGTAAATCTAGGCCAGGTAATATGTCAATAACTCATGATTAATCTGTTTGGTTCCCGTCCTAATTTATGTTATGATGCAGTGGTCGAGACACTCTCCACTATCAATAATACAAGCCTGCCAAAATCACCATCTGAATTTGTTCAGTATCCTCTGTCTCGAATGCAACGGAATAAATGTATGTTTGTGAACCAATTAATGGCTGAAGCAATGATGGAAATGGTGGATGAATCAGAGGTGCAGAGTCGTGCGACACAACAACTGATCAATGTTTTCGTAGACAGTGTAGCAAAGTAGAAAGAACTTGCCCACATGCTTATGGGCATCATCTGTGCTGAGGTTGCAGATTGTGACATTGTAGATGGTTAGGTTCTGCTCATTTATTTGCACTGGCATCAATCTTTGATTGCCTAGTGGATGTAATTTCCTGTAATATATGGTGGATGTGCAATGTTTTTCCCTGTATGCCGTACCTTTGCATGATCGGTTTTGGTCCTGTGCATAATTGCTCGTCGTAATGGGCTCAAATATCTAATTTGGCCTAAAGACATGTAGGAACTTTAGTGGGCCCATTAAGTTAATGGGCCATTACTAGGCCAAAAGTTAATGGTCGGCCCTCTTACCTCCCGGGTCGTTAACATGCCGACATTGAAGCGGGCAACAGGTGGCCCCAGTTTATTTCACGGGCCGTTAACAGGCCGCTACTAAGTTTGGGCTACATATGGCCCAACTATACTGTAGGCCTTTAGCAGGCCGAAAGAGACTGCGGGCTTGTACTGGACCATGAAGACCATGGGCCGCTAAGAGGCCGAAAGTCAGGTCGTATTGTAAATGGCCCAACTGTGTTGTGGGACTTTAGCAGGCCGAAAGAGAAACCGGGCTGGTACTGGACCATGAAGGGCATGGGTCGTTAAAAGGCCAAAACTAAGGTCCGACTACAAATGGCCCAACTCATTTATGGTCCGTTAACAGGCCGAAAGGCACATTGGGCCGGGAATTGTCCCAACACTTAAATGGGTCACTAAAAGGCCAAAACTTAGGTCCGACTACAAATGGCCCAACTGATTTATGGGCCGTCAACAGGCTGAAAGTGACACCGGGGCAGAAAATTGGCCCAACACTTAAATGGGCCGCTAAAAGGCCGAAACTCAGGTCCGACAACAAATGGCCCATCAGATTTATGGGTCGTCAATAGGCTGAAAGACACACCGGGCCGGAAAATAGCCCAACATTTAAATGGGTCGCTAAAAGGCCAAAAGATGTACATCCTAAAAATTGGCCCATCCATTAAACGGGCCGTTAACAGGCTGAAATCTCATCGGGCCGATATTGAGCCCAGATATATAGCGGGCTGTTAACGGGCTCGAACTGAGGATGGGCTGCAATGGTGTCAAATCTTTAACGGGCCATTGACGGGCCGAATTGGCTCATCTCGTATGGGCCGTGGGCTTAAATGGACCTGACACAAGTAGGCCTTATATGGGCTGGCCTGCTAATTTTTACTAGGCCGACCTTTTCACAGGAATGGGCCTCTGTTGGGCCGTGCCACATGTCGACGTATCATAGGCGTCTTCCGTCTAATGAGTGGATGACATCTGTCCCAACGGTGAGCCGACACGTGTTTCCTCCAGCCAATGATTATGTGACACATGGAAAATCCCGATTGGTCGGGGTTGTTAACGGGTTATCCGATCCAAAACCCGACCCGATAGCTTAACGGCGTTCCGTTACGGTGGATGCCACGTGTTGGTCACCCTTGACGAAAGCACTTCTATGACGCGCGATTTATCATCATGGAAGTGGACACTTCCGTGATGATAATTTTGGTAATGTCATGGAACACTTCTACGACAGCTCAGGTATGACTATCTTGATTCTGTCATAAATTTGTCATGGATGTACATGCATGACAAAAAACGCGATCTACTGTGACAAACACGTATCATCACGGAAGTGTATTTTTTTTGTAGTGATAGGTGCCTTCAGCTTGGTAGCAAAAGAGTTAGCTACTGTACCTCTTATACTCATAGCTGATCGAGCTACTGAACCGCAAGATTCCCCATTAGAAATTTTCTATCGATCCCACCATAAGTACCATCCACCTACCATAATCGTCTCAATTCCATTGGCAATTAGGATATTTCCTCCCGACATTTAAGCACACAAGTCTTTCGAAAATAACAGAACCAGAACGCTCATGGGTTGCTGCAGCTTCAATAGTTTTGCTCAAACATAGTTCCTCCCATACAGCCTTTGTTCTGTCACATATGAATAACACATGCTGAAGATCTTCAGGATCAGTACGACACACATGACAAATAACTGGAGTGTTCAGATGGCGATCTGATGAAGTACAATAGCATGGTACTATGTAATACTCTCCAGTTAAAAACATGCACTTTTGGAGGGACAATTTTCTCCTAAAGTTCCTTCCAAACAGGGTTAGAATTTACCCTTCCCTCACCATCATTCAAACGAGCTCTCGTTCTATACTCTGTCCTCCAAGCCATATAGTATGTCGAACGCACGGTGAAACAACTGCTCATGATATAAAATCTTCCTGTCCATGAGAAGATAGTGGAATTTGTAAAATCCTGTCAGCATCTACTGGCCAAAAGATGTCCCTGACCAACTGCTCATCCCATATACCAGTGATTGGGTCAATTAGATCTTGGACTTTTTGCAGCAAACATTGTGTTCATAGGGATCCACTCATCCTCCCAGATGTTTATAGATACACCATCCCCAGTTCGCCATAATGCACCTTGTTTCAAAGTTTTCATTCCTGCCATTATACTTTGCCATCTATACAAAGACCCTTTTTTCATTGTGGCGTTCAACAAATTCCCATCCGGGTAATACTTCGCTCATAAAATCTGCGCACAAAGTGAATCTGGTTCAGATAATAATCTCCAACATTGTTTCGCCAACATTGCTTTGTTGAAACAATATAAATACTTTTTGTTGTATGCTTTGCTTTGGAGCCACACCTTGCATTTCGATAGACTGGCGCTATTTTTCTACACAAGCTATTTTGCTACGCTTTTGCGCCTATGCATGCCGATATGTTGGGCTAGCCCAGTTACGCGATTGTAAGTGGACCATCCGGTGATAACTATCAACGACACATACAGGTTCTCGATAAAAACTGGTTGAAATAACAATACTTGATGTCAAGTGAATAAGACCAAATTATATCTCGCCTATATGAGTTATAGGCGCTCCCAAAAAATAAACAAGAAAAAGAACAAGGAAATTTTGCACGAATCTTCATGTAACATCTCATGAATATAACACGGAGTAAGATTTGGTTAAGCCTCAGAGGACTGAGATTTATCAATTCTGTTACACAATATGACTGGCAGCTCGATCCGTGTCAGTCCGCTCATATTCACACTACAAAAACGTGTACCAAGTTCAATTTTCCCCCTCCATTTCCTATTCACCTCCAAGAACACAAAGGAAACAATGTCCTCAACTAGCTTCGCACGAGCAACAAAAGTCAACAGAGTTCTTTTAACCTTCTACTTAAAAAATGCTACCAGTCATTATCCATTGAAATGACACAAAGGACTTCCTTAAAGGTCTAAGATCATAATAACCCAAAGATAATCACTGATCACTCACAGCGATCCTTCATCTGTTTCCTTATTTTTGTTGGAACTAGTCAATGGCTTAAAACATCGGACAAGCCTTTAATCTACTTAACTCCTAACCACTATTGCTCCTAACTACTATAAACAACCCTTTTGCTGCTCTTGCAGGGATCGATCAGCTAGAGCCCCAGTCATCACTTCTTTATGATTAGCACATCTAGTCATAATGTAACGCCCGGATAATCATGCTACAGTAATCTCACGTTCATGGTGCCACGTCACCTCTGTCACTGTTGTTAATCTCGGGTTAATTCAAAACCGTTTCAAAATTCAAATTCAAATTAATGTCAACAAATAAAGTTTTCAAATATATAAGACAAAATGTTCGGGTTGTGCCAAAAATGGCATAGGTATTTATAGTGCAGCTAACTCATTTGTAGAAATGGCCTAAATGATTTAAAATGAAATAAAACAGAATATAAAATGAATAAAAGAAAGAAAATACAACAGAGAAAAACAAACAAAAAAAAAGAAACCCAGCAGGCCACCGGCCCAACTGGGCAGGCCTAAACCGGCCCAGCTGGCCACTCCCCCCACTCTCCTTGTCCACCCCCCAGGGCCCGAACCGCCACCGACACTCCCCACTCCTCCCCGAAAATATCTCCTCCCCCTCTCCCCCGATTTGGATCGGGATCGAGGAGGAGGCCGCCGACGCCGTCGACCGTCGCCGCCTGGACCTCGCTGGCGCCTCTTCCCCGTCGGCCTGCTTCCTCCTCCCCGTCGGCCTGCTCCCACATCGCCTGTCGTCCCCGTCGCCCCCCTCGACCCCTGCTGCCGCGGACCCTGCGAACCCCGGTGAGGTCCCGGGCTCTCGCCCCC